>NC_037678.1:76669978-76950056 GCF_003255815.1 Theropithecus gelada | reverse complement strand
TTTGTTTTGTTTTTTGCGACAGAGTCTCGCTCTGTCACCCAGGCTGGAGTACAGTGGCACCATCTCAGCTCACTGCAAGCTCTGCCTCCTGGGTTCATGCCATTCTCCTGCCTTAGCCTCCCGAGTAGCTGGGACTCCAGGCGCCCGCCACCACGACCGGCTAATTTTTTGTATTTTTAGTAGAGACAGGGTTTCACGGTGTTAGCCAGGATGGTCTCAATCTGCTGACCTCGTGATCCGCCCACCTCAGCCTCCCAAAGTGCTGGGATTACAGGCGTGAGCCACAGCGGCCCGCCCTGGTTGCCCATTTTTATGGTTATTTCTTGAATATATGCTAAACAAAAGCATATATGCTAAAAATGTATATGAATATATGCTAAACAAAAGCATGAATGTGGTTATTCATGCCTCCCCTTCTTAGACCATATAGGGTAACTTCCTGATGTCATGGCATTTGTAAACTGTCATGGCACTGGTGGGAGTGTAGCAGTGAGGATGACCAGAGGTCACTCTCATTGCCGTCTTGGTTTTGGTGAGTTTAAGCCGGCTTTTTTACTACAAACTGTTTTATCAGAAAGGTCTTTGTGACCTGTATCTCGTGCTGACCTCCTACCTCATCCTGTGACTTAGAATGCCTAACCATCTGGGAATGCAACCCAGTAGGTGTCAGCCTTTTTAACCCAGCTTGTATTCAAGATGGAGTTGCTCTGGTTCAAATGCCTCTGACAGAAGGAATGCTGAGGCCATGAAGCTTCCATAAAAACACAGAGGATTGGTTTGGAGAGCTTCTGGAGGGCTGAACGTGTGGAGATTTCTAGAGGGTGGTGCACCCAGGGAGGGCATGGAAGCTCCGCACCCCTTCTTTCATATCTATGCATCTCTTCACTGGTATCCCTTATAATAAACTGGTAAACATCACTGTTTCCCTGGGTCCGGTGAGCCTCTAGCAAATTTAAGGAACCCAAATTGGGGGTCGTGGAGACTTCAACTTGTCATTGGTAGGTCCGAAGTTCCAGTGGCACAGACTTACCACTGATGTCTTCTGAAGGGACGCAGTGTTGGGGACTGAACCCTCAACCCATGGGATCTGATGCTATCTCCAAGTAGATAATGTCAGAATTAAATTGTAGGGCCCCCATCTGGTGTCGGCTGCTTGGTGTATGGGGGAAAACTCCTACATATTTGGCCACAGAAGTCTTCTTCTGTGTTGGCGATCATCGTGGTGGTGTGAGAACAGTGGAAAAGCACAGTTTGGGAGAGTTTTTCCTGAAACACACCCTTAGAGAGGAGTAGTCATTTCCAAGCAACAAAAAAATTGCTGTGAACTTCACAGTCAATGCAAGGGAAGGCTTTAGGAACGCTCAGGCTGGTAAAAATGTATATGAAAGGAGACATCTGGGGGAAAAGAAGCAGAGGTGGGATCCAGGAGAGATCCCCTACTCAGCAAAGCTTGCGGGTGTTCCGCAGGCAGAACACTGGTTTCAGTTTGCTTTATATCAGTCGTTTGTGGTCCAAGAAAGTAAATTTTTAAAAATTCTAAGTCCAGACATAGGATTGCCAGTTTTAATTTTGCCACAGGGAACACTGTAAAACAAAACACATTCCTGTCACTTCCGGGTGTTTGTTTTTGTTTTTGTTTTTGCTTGTTTTTGAGATGGAGTTTCACTCTTGTTGCCCAGGCTAGAGTGCAGTGGCGCAATCTTGGCTCACTGCAACCTCCGCCTTCCAGGTTCAAGTGATTCTCCTGCCTCAGCCTCCTGAGTAGCTGGGATTACATGCATGCACCACCACGCCTGGCTAATTTTTGTATTATTAGTAGAGATGGAGTTTCTCCATGTTGGTCAGGCTGGTCTCAAACTCCCGACCTCAGGCAATCCGCTCACCTTGGCCTCCCAAAGTGCTAGGATTACAGGCGTGAGCCACCGTGCCCTGCTGTCACTTCCATTTTAATGAATATTTTGATCCATAAAAAGTAGAAACTGTCTGGGTGCAGTGGCTCACACCTGTAATCCCTGCATTTTGGGAGGCCAAGTTGGGAGGATTGCTTGAGTCTAGGAGTTTGAGACCAGCGTGGGCAACATGGCAAAACCCTGTCTCTACTAAAAATACAACAACAACAACAACAACAAAACCTAGCTGTGTGTGGTAGCTTTCACTTGTGGTCCCAACTACTTAGGAGGCTGAAGTGGGAGGATCACACCATTGCACTCCAACCTGGGCAACGAGAGTGAGACCCTGTCTCAAAAAAAAAAAGAAAAAACAAGTAGAAACAAAATACATTTATGGAAGGATACCTTTTTTATGGGATACATTTTGCTTTTTTTTTTTCTTTTTTTTGAGATGTAGTCTTGCTCTGTCGCCCATGCTGTAGGGCAGTGGCACAATCTCAGCTCACTGCAACCTCCGCCTCCTGGGTTTAAGGAATTCTCTGCTTCAGCCTCCCGAATAGCTGGGATTACAGGTGCGTGCCACCATGCCTAGCTAATTTTTTTGTATTTTTAGTAGAGACGAAGTTTCACCATCTTGGCCAGGCAGGTCTTGAACTCCTGACCTTGTGATCCACCCGCCTCGGCCTCCCAAAATGTTGGGATTACAGGCGTGAGCCACTGCGCCTGGCCAAATTTTGCTTTATGAAGAACTTATCACATTTCCTTTGTATTTATCAGTGTCTTCTGGCTGGTGAACTTGTTTTCAGAAATAATGACCCGTTCCACACTGACTTTGGGAAAATTACTCTTCTGCTCAGGATTCTAATGATTTTAGAGTATAGAAAGAGAAAGCCAGGCTGGGCTCACACCTGTAATCCCAGCACATTGAGAGGTAGAGGTGGGAGGATTGCTTGAGCTCAGGAGTTCCAGACCAGCCTGAGTAACGAGGCAAAACTCTGTCTCTGACAAAAGCCTGTAGTCTCTGCTACTTGGGAGACTGAGACTGGAAGACTGCTGAGCCCAGAAGGCCAAGGCTGCAGCGAGCCATGATCACACCACTATACTCCAGCCTGGGTAATAAAACAAGACCCTCTGTCAAAAAAAAAAAAAAAAAGAAAAAAGAAAGAAAGAAAGAGAAAGTTACTCAGGTGAATAAAAATAAAGAATGGAACGGTGAATTGACACAAGGGATGTCACGGAGACCAGTCTTCGACTTTCTGTGATGTTTTCTCTCTGCTTCCCTCTATACATCTGTTCCGCCTGTCTGTCCCTTGATTGATCCTCTTGAACTTGGCCTGATAAGTTACAACCTCCTGCACCAAATATCTACCATTTTCTGAGAACAACCTTCTCAGTATCTGTTATGGGTTGACTCATGTTCCTCAAAAACACATGTTCAAGTCCCAACTCCCATACCTGTGAATGTAACCTTATTGGGAAAGACAGTCTTTGCAGAAGTAATCAAATTAAGATAAAATCATTAGGCCAAGTGTGGTGGCTCATGCCCATAATCCCAGCACTTTGGGAAGCTGAAGCAGGTAGATCACTTGAGGTCAGGAGTTTGAGACCAGCCCGGCCTAAATGGTGAAACTCCGTCTCTATTGAAAATACAAAAATTAGGCCAGATGCAGTGGCTCACGCCTGTAATCCCAGCACTTTGGGAGCCGAGGCGGGCAGATCACCTGACATGGGGAATTCGAGACCAGCCTGACCAACATGGAGAAACTCCATCTCTACTGAAAATACAAAACTAGCCGGGTGTATGCCCGTAATCCCAGCTATTCAGGAGGCTAAGGCAGGAGAATTGCTTGAACCTGGGAGGCAGAGGTTGTGGTGAGCCAAGATCGCGCCATTGCACTCCAGCCTGGTCAACAAGAGCAAAATTCCATCTCCCTCCCCCCCCCCCAAAAAAAATACAAAAATCAGTTGGGCATGGTGGCGGGCACCTGTAATCCCATGGACTCAGGAGGCTGAGGTGGGAGACTTGCTTGAACCCAGGAGGCAGAGGTTGCAGAAAGCCGAGATGGTGCCACTGCACTCCAGCATGGGTGTCAGAGCAAGACTCTGTCTCAAAAATAAATGAGTAAATAAAAAGATAAAGTCATTAGGGTGAGCCCTAATCACATTGGTCTCCTTTTCTAAGAAAAGGAGAAGAAACACAGAGACAGACACACAAAGGGAAGACAACAGGAAGAGAGATACACAGGAGAACACTGTACAACAACACAGGCAGCGATTCAAGTGATGCATCTACAAGCCAATAAGTGCCAAGCATTGCTGGGAGCACCAGGAGCTCAGAGAAAGGCATGGAATAGATTCGCCTCTACAGCCTTCAGAGGGATCATGGTTCTGCTGTCACCTTGATTTTGGACCTCTGACCTTCAGAACTGTGATAGTATAAATTTATTTCACTTTAAATAAGTGAGTTGGCCGGGTGCAGTGGCTAGCTGGGACTACAGGTGTGCTCCACCATGCCCAGCTAATTTTTTGTATTTTATAGAGATGGGTTTTCACCATGTTGTTGAAATGTAGAGATGGGGTTTCACCATGTTGTCCATTCTGGTCTCGAGCTCCTGACCTCAAGGAATCTGCCCACCTCAGCCTCCCAAAGTGCTGGAATTACAGGTGTACGCCACCACACCTGGGCCAAGTTACGTTTAAAAACTGACCTCCAGATGCTCGGAGAGACTGATTTGAATAATACAACTGTGGCCAGCTCTGTGTGAATTACTCTTTCTCTATTGCAATTCTCCTGTCTTGATAAATTGACTCTGTCTAGGCAGCTGGCAAGGTGAACCCATTGGGTTGTTATATCCTGGGCTCCAGTGATCCTCCCACCTCAGTCTCTCAAGTAGCTGGGATCACAGGCCCACACCAGCACACCTGGTTAATTTTTGTGTTTTTAAATTGCTGGTAGAGACAGGGTTTCACCATGTTGCACAGGCTGGTCTCACACTCCTGGGCTCCAATGATCTGCCCTCCTTGGCCACCCAAAGTGCTGGGATTATAGGCATGAGCCACCTCACCTGGCCTTAATAAAATATCGTAATTTCTCTAGACCAAGCATTTGTACAAGATATGGTCCCTTAGGAGAAGAAATATTGTCTGGTTGGTAAAATAGTTACTCCAAGGTACAAGTATGCCAAACAAATTAGGCTATTTGTGGCTGAGAGCAGTGGCTTACACCGGTAATCTCAGCACTTTGGGAGGTCAAAGTGGGCGGATCACTTGAGGTCAGGAGTTTGAGACCAGCCTGTCCAACATGGTGAATCCCCGTCTCTACTAAAATTAGCCAGGCATGGCAATCGCCTGTAATCCTGCCTGTAATCCCAGGCTGAGGCAGGAGAATTGCTTGAACCCAGGAGGCAAAGGTTGAAGTCAGCTCAGATCGCGCCACTGCACTCCAGTCTGGGTGACAGAGCGAGACTGTCTCAAAAAAAAAAAAAAAAAACAAATTGGACTATTCATAAATATCATTAATTGGGGCCTTTTATGGAAGCAACAGGCGGCAGAGATTCAAAAAAAGAAAAAAAAGCTCACATCAACACTCAAAGATGTTATGTATAGTATGTAGTGTTTCCCTAATCAGACTGAAACAGCTGAAATGGGAAAAATCTTTAGGAGAGTTTTTTGTTTTTTGTTTTTCTTTTTGCCATTCTTGGGATTCCTTCATGTTACAGCTGGGAAGATAGCCCTCATGACATGCAGAGCCCAGTTGTGAAGCATTCTACCTAAATAAATAAATGAAGCCTGAATTTGAGCCAGATTAGTAAGTTCATCAATCATCTTTCAATTTAGGAACTGTACATGCTGGTAAATATCGAACTGGCTCTCCAAGGAGAATAGCCCTGATTTATGGTGTTTTCTGCTGGCTTCTGATTCCCATGATGGCCAGTTTCAAGTCCCCAAGCTGAGGACAGTGAACTTGAAGTTGAGAGGAGATACATGTACCAAACATTTGAGCTATCTTCTAAACAGTATTGCTAAGGAGTTTTTATTTTTATTTTATTATTTTTTATTTTTATTTTTTTTGAGACAGAGTCTCGCTCTGTCGCCCAGGCTGGAGTGCAGTGGCCAAATTCTTGGCTCGCTGCAAGCTCCGCCTTCCGGGTTTATGCCATTCTCCTGGCTCAGCCTCAGAGTAGCTGGGACTACAGACACCCGCCACCACGTCCGGCTAGGTTTTTTTGTGTGTGTTTTTTAGTAGAGATGGGGTTTCACCATGTTAGCCAGGATGGTCTCGATCTCCTGACCTCGTGATCCGCCTGTCTCGGCCTCCCAAAGTGCTGGGATTACAGGCTTGAGCCACCGCGCCCCGCCAGGAGTCTGTTTTAATAGTAGTACTCGACATCTGCAGAGAACATAAAGGAAGAGTATTGTTTTCTGTAGACCAGGTATCTCACATATGAACTCCTTCACAGTTGGCATTCTTTTTTAATCCTTACATTTGATGAGGGAGATACTCTCTCAGTTTTATAGGCCATAAAACTAAGGGCCTAAGAGAATTAGTGGTTTGTATAAAGTCGCGCAGCCAAGCTGAACTAGGTACATTATTTAACCTTAATGGCCTTTGTTTCCTTTGCTGTAAAATGAACTAACAATAGTATTTCAAAGATGGGCCAGGCGTGGTGGCTCACACCTGTAATCCCAGCACTTTGGGAGGCCAAGGTGGGTGGATCACTTGAGGTCAGGAGTTTGAGACCAACCTGACCAACATGGTGAAACTCCTTGGCTCACACCATCCTCTCGCCTAAGCCTCCTGAGTAGCTGGGACTATAGTCGTGTACCATAATGCCTGGCTTTTTTTTTTTTTTTTTTTTTTTTTTTTTTTTTTGAGACGGAGGGAGCCTTGCTCTGTTGCCCAGGCTGGAGTGCAGTGGTGTGATCTTAGCTCACTGCAACCTCCCCCTCCCAGGTTCAAGTGATTCTCCTGCCTCAGCCTCCCCAGTAGCTGGAACTACAGGCATGCACCACCACACCCAGTTAATTTTTGTAATTTTATTAGTGATGGGATTTCGCCATGTTGGCCAGGCTGGTCTCGAACTCCTGACCTCAGGTGATCCACCCACCTTGGCCTCCCAAAGTGCTGGGATTACAGGCATGAGCCACCGCACCTGGTCTATTTTTTTTTTTGGAGGGGGACACATGGAGTCTTTCTGTGTTGCCCAGGCTAGTCTTGAACTCCTGGCCTCAGGCAATCCTTCCACCTCAGCCTCCCAGAGTGTTGGAATTACAGGTGTGACCCACCACACCCGGCCTTGGCAATTGTTGAATACAATTCTGTTTGGATTATAATGAAAGTTTAGGGGCGGGGCAGGGTAGCTCAGGCCTATGATCCCCGCACTTTGGGAGGCCAACCCGGGCAGATCACTTCAGGTCAGGAGTTTGAGACCAGCCTGACCAACATGGCAAAACCACATGTCCGCTAGAAAAAATACAAAACTTAGCCAGGAGTTGTGGTGCATATGTGTAGTCCCAGCTACTTGGGTGGCCAAGGCACGAGAATTACTTGAACCCGGAAGAGGAGGCTGCAGTGAGCCAGATGGCACCACTGTACTCTAGCCTGGATGAAAGAGCAAGACTGACTCAAAAAAAAAAAAAAAAAAAAAGAAAAAGAAAAGAAAAACAAACAAGCAGGCAAGCAAGATTGGGTTGCATACTGATGCATGCAAATTATTTTTAAAAATAAATTAGACCAGGAATAATAATGTCATTGCCACTCATGGATGTTATGATGCTCTGTCTGGGGTGGGAGTACTAAGAAAGGAGATGCAGCCAAGGCCCCAGGGCATTTAGTAACTGTTGGACAAGACACCCATGGGGACACAGTGGTGTCTGTAAATGATATTTCCCATGAGTGTTGTAAGAGAGACAGGAAGACAGAACTGAGTTGAACACATTCACAGCTAGACAGGGAGAGCAAATGTGTTTCTTTCCAGCCTACTGTGCTGGTGAGTTCTCCTCGAAGCCTTGTGTTGAAAATGACTGCAGGGCCTCTTCTGTGGAGGCTTTGTGTTCATCGCATCTGCCTCCTCCTCTTCCTCATATTGCATTGAAGCCAAAAGGTAGAGAATTACTTGAAGCAAGCAAAGGGAGGCCTTCTGAAACTATAGGTTCATAATATAGTTTATGATATGACTTCGGTATATAGAACACAGAAACATGCACCAATCATATTTAAAAAGAGAGATGAAAAGAGACATTATTTAAAAAAAAGAGAAAGAGATGAAAAGAAAACTGCATGCTATATAAAGAGATGTGGGCATCTTGGTTTGGCTGAACCTGGTGAAACAGGAAATTTTCCTTGACCCCTTCATGGGCCTCATGACAGGGATGCCTCACTTACTCAGTCCACAGCTCTCAACCCCTCACAGGAGGAGGAGCACGCAGGTGAGCAGGTGCAGGTGCCAGAGTGAGTGCTTTTGGGCACAAACAGGAGCAAAATTCCATGTGGGCCCCTGGCAGTGTCTAGCGGGGAGTACTCACGACTCCCAAGGCCCCAGAGGGTGTGTGTTATAGTGCTCCCCCTTTGCCATCTATAGATGGCTTAAATGTTAAACAGCTCAGTGGGCCCTCTCTTTTTTTGTGAGGTGGTTGCTCTCTGCCAGCGAGGGCAGAGGGTCAGTGTGACAACCTTTAGCATCTGCACCCATGGCACCTGAGTTCTTGTTTAGCATCCAGGAAAAATCAGGTCACACAAATGAACTGAAGGGTGGTGAATACAGAGGATTTTATTGCTGATGAAAGTGGCTCTCAGCAGGAAGGGGAGCCAGAAGCGGGATGGAGTGGGAAGGTGATCTTCCCCTGCAGTCCAGCTAGGGACGGAAGCAAGGTTGTCAAGCCGTCCCTCTGTAATCAAGCTGCTTCTCTCCGACATCCAACTGCAGTCTCTGATGTCCAGCTGCTTCTCCTCTTCTCTCCTTCTCTGCTCTCTCCCAGTCGGGTCAGGGGTTTTTATGGGTACAGGATGAGTGGCATGGTAGGTCATGAGTGGTTTTGGAAAAGGCAGCTTTCAAGTGGGAAAACAGGAATGCATGTTCTCACTTTGGGCCAAGGTTCCAGGCTTGAGGGTAGGGCTTTATCAGGGACCCTGCCCTTTTCTGCCTACAATTTATCTGACTCCTGTCCCTATCACTGGCATACTACAGATCATCATTATTTTGAAGACAAAAAGAGATTTCTGGGTAACACAGGATTCTTAAGGGCTCCAAGTTCCTTAACATTTTCTAAATAAGTTTTGATCTTCTAGGGAAAGAATTTTGGCTGTTCGTCTTATACAAGAGGTCCTCACTTTGGTTATAATTCTATAATTTGAATCATGAATTGGTGACTTGAAAATGGCTTCTCTGGAGTTTGATCTGGGACCTAAGGATGTAATCACTGACTTTAATGATGTTTTGACACTTTATTAGACAATGATACCATTTTATTTTATTTTCCTTTTTTTTTTTTTTTTGAGACAGGCTCTGTCTCAAAGTGTCTTGGAGCACAGTGACGTGATCGTGGCTCACTATGGCCTTGGCTTTTCAGGCCCAAGCAATGCTCCCACCTCAGCCTCCCAAGAAGCTGAGACCACAGGCACAGGCCACCACACCTGGCTAAATTTTTTAGTTTTTGTAGAGACAGGGTCTCGCCATGTTGCCCAGGCTGGTCTTGAACTCCTGGATTTAACTGATCATCCCACTTTAGCCTCCCAAAGTGCAAGGATTACAGGCATGAGACACCACATCCAGCCTGAGGCTATTTTTCTTTTCTTTTCTTTCTTTCTTTCTTTCTTTTTTTTTGAGACAAAGTCTCGCTCTTGTCCCCCAGGCTGGAGTGCAACGGCATGATCTCGGCTCACTGCAACCTTGGCCTCCCGAGTTCAAGTGATTCTCCTGCCTCAGCCTCCCCAGTAGCTGGGATTACAGTTGCCTGCCACCACGCCTGACTAATTTTTGTATTTTTAATAGAGATGGGGTTTCACCAGGTTGGCCAGGCTGATCTCGAACTCCTGACCTCAGGTGACCCACCCGCCTTGGCCTCCTAAAGTGTTGGGATTACAGGCATGAGCCACCATGCCCCACCACCTGAGGCCATTTTTCTATAGAACTCTTCTGTTGTGAATTCCCTGCCTGGAGATTCTCTCCCAAAACCCAGAAAAATGTTGAAGACACCATTGCAAAATTATAACTGAGCTGACCTAACCAGCTCCACCTTGCTTCTAACCTCCAAGCTGTCCTTGTTCATTCCTGGGCATAGGCTGAACTAACTTTGGGAGAAACTTAGTTTATAGTTTAAAACAAAGACAATAACAGTCCTTTTCCCAAAAAAAAACCTCCTTCTTGCCTGCGGACTAGACTGCCTTTGTAGGATTAACAAATTAGGCACAAGATTAGAAATTATGGTTTAGGAGTCATGCAGCTAGAGGCTACAAGATGCTGACCCTCCCTAAACTGCTCCTAAGATTAGTGCTTGAGATATTTTGCAAACTCTGCCCTTAATGGATCAGTTGGTACCACCCAGAAAGATGAACTGGTTCATCTGATCCTGTGGCCCCACTCAGGAACTGACTCAGTGCAAGAAGACAGCTTCAACTCCCTATAATTTCGTCTCTGACATGGCCAATCCACATTCCTGGCTCACATTCCCGGCTCACCAGCTTCCTCCCACCCACTAAGTTGTCCTTAAAAACTCTGATCCCCTGGCCGGGCACAGTGGCTCATGCCTGTAATCCCAGCACTTTGGGAAGCCGAGGTGGGCGAATCACCTGAGGTCAGGAGTTCAAGACCAGCCTGGCCAACATGGTGAAACCCCATCTCTACTAAAAATACAAAAATTAGCCAGGCGTGGTGGTGGGCACCTGTAATCCCCGCTAGTTGGGAGGCTGAGGCAGGAAAATTGCTTGCACCCGGGAGGCGGAGTTTGCAGTGAACTGAGATTGAGCATTGAGCCACTGCATTCCAGTCTGGGCAACTGAGCGAGACACTCTCACAAAAAAAAAAAAAAAAAAAGCAAAAGAAAAACCTCTGATCCCCAAATGCTCAGGAAGACTGATTTGAGTAATAATAAAACTCCAGTCTCCTGTACCAGCTCTGTGTTAATTACTCTCTCTATTGCAATTCCCCTGTCTTGAGAAATCAGCTCTGTCTAGGTAGCAGGCAAGGTGAACCCACTGGGTGGTTACAAATTCTCTAAAATCAATTAATACTATTGATTGATTGATTGATTGATTGGGACGGAGTCTCACTCTGTCACCCAGGCTATAGTGCAATGGCGCAATCTTGCTCACTGCAACTTCAACCTCCCAGGTTCAAGCGATTCTCCTGTCTCAGTGTCTTGAGTAGCTGGGATTATAGGCACTCACCACCATGCCCGGCTAGTTTTCGTATTTTTAGTAGAGATGGGGTTTCACCATCTCTACTAAAAGATTAGTATGTTTTACTCATGCCATGAGGTAAAACATACAACTCAATCATATTGGCCAGGCTGGTCTCAAACTCCTGACCCCAAGTGATCCACCTGTCTCGGCCTCCCAAAGTGCTGGGATTACAGGTGTAAGCTACCAGCGCTCAGATTAAACCAATATTAGAATTTATTAATCCCTATTAAAATTTTTTTTTCAGAGATGGTATCTCACTATGTTGCCCAGGCCGATCTGAAACCTTGGCCTCAAGGGATCCTCCCACCTCAGCCTCACAAACGGCTGGTATTACAGGTACGAGCAACCATGCCCACGCAAATGCTATTTTCCATACTTGGCTGAGTAATAAAATAACTTAGGAGATCGTTTTCATTTCTGATGGGCATTGGTTGACTGCACACACTATAATTTAGTCTTTTTCTTTTTTTGAGATAGAGTCTCGCTCTGTCGCCCAGGCTGGAGGGCAGCGGTGCGGTCTCTGCTGGCTTCAACCTCTGCTTCCTTGGTTCAAGTGATTCTTCTGCCTCAGCCTCCCTAGTGGCTGGGATTACAGGTGTGTGCCACCATGCCTGGCTAATTTTTGTATTTTTAGTGGGAACTGGGTTTCATCATGTTGTCCAGGCTGATCTTGAACTCCCGACCTCAAGTGATCTGCCCACCTTGGCCTCCCAAAGTCCTGGGATTACAGACATGAACCACTGCACCCGGCCCTAATTCAGTTTTCCAATCATGAGTTATAGGTCTAATGTTTGTATTAAATAGGTAAAGACCACTTACTCTGATTTTAAAAAATACCAGCTAGGGTGGTAGCCCACACCTGTAATCCCAGCACTTTGTGAGACCAAGGTAGGTGCATTGCTTGAGCTCGGGAGTTCAAGATCATCCTGGGTAATATAGCAAAACCCCATCTCTACAAAAAAATACAAACATTAGCTAGACGTGGTGGCAGGTTCCGGGAGTCCCTGCTACTGGGTGACAGAGCAATACGCTGTCTCAAAAAAAAAAAAAAAAAAAACCTTAGAATGCTAATCATTACTTTCATATTCCCTTGGTATTTATTTTCTTTTCCTTTTTCTTTATTTTTATTTTATTTACTCTTTTTTTTTTTTGGAGACAGAGTCTCCCTCCTGCCACACAGGCTGGAGTGCAGTGGTGCTATTTCAGCTCGATGCCACCTTACCCTCCTGGGCTCAAGTGATCCTCCCAACTCAGCCTCCTGCGTAGCTGGGACTACAGGTGCACGCCACCACACCCTGCTAATTTTTGTATTTTTAGTAGAGATGGGGTTTCGCCATGTTGCCCAGGCTGGTCTCAAGCTCCTGGGCTTAAGTGATTGGCCTGCCTCAGCCTTCCAAAGTGCTAGGATTACAGGCGTGAGCCAACCCACCTAGTCTGTCCTCCTTTTTCTTTGGGAAAATATTTTTATTATTTCATTTTTGATCTCTTAGCCTGTTTATATGTAGTCACATT
This sequence comes from Theropithecus gelada, assembly GCF_003255815.1. Lineage (NCBI taxonomy): Eukaryota > Metazoa > Chordata > Mammalia > Primates > Cercopithecidae > Theropithecus > Theropithecus gelada. The sequence goes on along the minus strand of NC_037678.1, from coordinate 76,937,255 downwards.
AATTGATTGTATGATAGCATTGGTGAATTCCAAATGGTTTGGATGATTTCCACCCTCTCTCTATGCACCTTGGGTTTGGATTTAATTTGCTCTTTTAGCAGGAAAATACAGCAAGGGACATAGCCAGGATGCCCAACTATTTTCATGAAAGAGGATAAAGTTCCCTTTACTGAACAGGATTGAGATAATCAGGAGTTTGTTCTTTACCCTGAAATCCAAAGCCTGGAATCCTGGGCCAGGCCAGAAATATGAAATGCATGATTAGGAGAGTGAGCAACAGGGCATGGTGGGGGCCTGTGCTGGGTTGGGGTATGCATTCCAAAGTCAATACATTTAAAAAAAACTTCTTCAGTAGCTAAGCCCTGCATTGTTATATGATTAATAAATAAAATGTTGACATCTAGGGTTGACAAACCTAATACTTTTTCCTGAAATTTTCAGCAGTCTCTGTGAGTATATTTGTACTGTTATGTGCCAGCAACTGTGCATATAACAACTGGTATGATCAATAAGACATAGTCCTTGCCAGGGCCAGGTGCGGTAACTCACACCTGTAATCTGAGCACTTTGGGAGGCCGAGGCGGGCAGATCACTTGAGGTGCGGAGTTCGAGACCAGCCTGGCCAACATGGAGAAACCTCGTCTCTACTAAAAATACAAAATTCAGGTGTGGTGGTGCATGCCTGTAATCCCAGCTACTCGGGAGGCTGAGGCAGCAGAATTGCTTGGACCCGGGAGGCGGAGGTTGTAGTGAGCTGAGATTGTGCCACTGCACTCCAGCATGGGCAATAAGAGCAAAACTCTATCTCAAAAAATAAATAAATAAAATAAAATAAAATAAAATAAAATTACCTCCATGCCTTGAAAGCCTGGTTATAGGAAAGCAAAATAGAGATATAACAGATAAAGGCAAGGAAGTGTGAGTCGTCACTCTTTGTTTTCATGTTGTAAGTAAATAACAAAGGTACAGTATGAGCCAGCAAGTCAGGAGTAGAACAGAGAGCAAAAGCATGGCCTCTAATCTTCCCCCATCTAAATCATGCACATAATTAATTGGGTGCCATTGCCAAGAACCCCTGTCTTCCTGACTCCAGTCCTAGCTCACTTTGGCTGGCTTCCAGCCTGGAGTTGGCAGCTGGGATTTTGAGCCTGGTGCATGGTAACCGTGCTGTTAGAGCTCTTTTGTTCACATTAAGGATATACCCTGTAAACAGCAGCTCATTCTGTAGACAGTCATCAATATTTTCACTAAAATGATAAAAAGATAGCCAGTGAATTGTTGACACATTTAAGCAGTAGAAAGAATTCCCTTAGGGAATCCATTTTAATGCAGAATGCACAGGACCGAGAGGCATTTGGAAAGATACAAAAAATAATCATAATAACATTATTATTCATCATCATAATAAATGGACCAGGGAGGAAACAAAATGGCTCAGTTCAATGTTTTCTGAAATAACTTTGGCTTCTTCGTTTTATAAGGTCTTGATTTCTAAAGAGTTTATATTACACATGCCTTAAAGAGCTGCAATTATGTTACATTGTGTTAAAGATGGTAATTTTTCTTTAAAGCTTCATTGGGCCGGGTGGGCGGTGGCTCCTGCCTGTAATCCCAGCACTTTAGGGGGCCAAGGCAGGTGGATCACCTGAGGTCACAGGTTCGAAACCAGCATGGCCAACATGGGAAATCCCGTCTCTATTAAAAATACAAAATTAGCTGGGCATGGTGGCTCATGCCTGTAATCCCAGCTACTTTGGGGGCTAAGGCAGGAGAATCGCTTTGACCTAGGAGGCAGAGGTTGCAGTGAGCCAAGATCACACCACTTCACTCCAGCCTGGGTGACAGAGTGACTCTCCATCTCAAAAAGCGGGGGGAAAAAAAGCATTCATACGTTTCTTAATGAAAAAGAAAAGCCAGCCAGGAGTGGTGGCTCACGCCTGTAATCCCAGTACTTTGGGAGGCAGAGGCAGAGGCAGGCAGATCACCTAAGGTCAGGAGTTCAAGACCAGCCTGACCAACATGGTGAAACCCCACCTGTACTAAAAACACAAAATTTGCCAGGCATGGTAGCGCATGCCTGTAATTCCAGCTACTTGGGAGACTGAGGCACGAGAATAACTTGAACCTGGGAAGCGAAGATTGCAATAAGCCAAGAATGCACCATTGCACTCCAGCCTGGGTGACAGAGTGAGGCTCCTTCTCAAAAAGAAAAAAAAGAAAAAAAGAAAAGCCAGGCACGGTGGCTCACGCCTGTAATTCCAGCATTTTGGGAGGAAGAGGCGGGCAGATCACCTGAGGTCAAGAGTTCGAGACCAGTCTGGCCAACATGGTGAAACCCCATCTCTACTAAAAATACAAAAATTAGCCAGGCATGGTGGCAGGCACCTATAATCCAAGCTACTTGGGAGGCTGTGGCAGAAGAATCGCTTAAACCCAGGAGGTGGAGGTTACAGTGAACTGAAATCGCGCCACTGCACTCCAGCCTGGGGGACAAAGTGAGACTCTGTCTCCAAAAAAAAAAAACAAACTTTTTCCTTTTTTTTCTTTCTTTTCTTTCTTTCTTTCTTTCTTTTTTTTTTTTTTTTTTTTTTTTTGAGACAGGATCTGGCTCCCGCACCCGCCCTGAAAAGGAAAAAGATTTAAAAAATTAAAAAATGGTAACAGCCTTTCTCAAAACTAAACTGCCTTTGTAAAACTAATGAAAGGCCACAGGTTAGGAGGATGGGAGGGGTTTAAATTTGACTAAGATGCAGATGTATTACAAATCTTTATTCTGGAAATCACAAGATTTGTAACTTCTCCAGTTACTCCTGCAATTAACATCACTGTTATAGAACCTAAGATTAGACTTTTGAGATGGATTTTGAATTTGTTTTTCTTTCTTTTGGAGACAAGGTCTCCCCTCTGGGCTGTAGTGCAATGGTGTGATCAGAGCTCACTGTAGCCCACAACCTCTCAGGCTCAAGAAATCCTGCCACCTCAGCCTCCCAGGTAGCTTAAACCACTAGGACATGCCATCACATCTGGCTGACTTTTATATCTTTGTAGAGATAGAGTTTTGTCACATTGCCCAGGCTGGCCTCAACTCCTGGGCACAAGCAAACCACCTGCTAAGGCCTCCTAAAGTGTTAGGATTACAGGTGTGAGCCACCATGCCTGGCCCTTATTTATTTATTTATTATTTATATATTTATTTTTGAGATGGAGTCTTGCTCTATCACCCAGGCTGGAGTGCAATGGTGAAATCTTGGCTCACTGCAAGCTCTGCCTCCCAGGTTCATGAAATTTTCCTACCTCAGTCTTGCAAGTAACTGGGATTACAGGCGTGAGCCACCGCGGCTGGTTAATTTTTTATTTTTATTTTTTAGAGATGGGGTCTTGCTATGTTGCCCAACTGGTCTCACATTCCTGGTCTCCAGCAATCCTCCCACCTTAGCCTCCTAAAGCATTAGAATTACAGGCATGAGCCACCGCACCAGGCCATCCTGTAGTGTTACATTCCCATTTCATAAAGGAAGAAATGGGTCAAAGAAGACCTTTTGATCTTATCATGTGAACCTTTCTTGCTCCAGACATTTGGATCTTATGATGGATTCAAGAAGTTGGAAAGTAATACACCCAAAAAATTGCAGCCAATTTAAAATTGGTTTAAAGGCTCACATTTGAGGCACTTCCTTGGTCTTCTTAATATAGGATTAATCTTTATCTTTGTTTTGTTTTGTTTCGTTTCTTTCTTTCTTTCTTTTTTTTTTTTGAGATGGAGTTTCACTCTTGTTGCCCAGGCTGGGGTGCAATGGCACAATCTCAGCTCTCTGCAACCTCCGCCTCCCGGATTCAAGTGATTCTCTTGCCGTGGCCTCCCAAGTAGCTGGGATTACAGGCATGTGCCACAACGCCCAGCTAATTTTGTATTTTTAGTAGAGGCAGAGTTTCTCCATGTTGGCCAGGCTGGTCTCGAACTCCCGACCTCAGGTGATCTGCCCGCCTCGACCTCCCAAAGTGCTGGGATTACAGGTGTGAGCCACTGCACCCGGCCTTTAGGATTGATCTTTATCTAAAAGAACAATCAATAGCAAACACTAACAATTTTGTCACCTACATGAAATCTAAGTAGTGCATACTATAATTTGGGAAATTGCCCATGGACTCAAGCCAAGGGAATAAAAGGCATGGACAGTTCATTCGAGTAGCAGGGCCACCAATGAGGTGCATAAAACACATAAAATTGATAGTGTTTGAGTCTGGTAAAAGATTCTCACATTAGAGCAATTGTGAATATCTGAGGAGAATAGTCAAAATATTTTCATGAATTGGCCAAGAGATAAGTATAAGTGATTACTCTTTTACCCAACTCATAATGAATATTTCTGGGAGAAGAATCAGTGCAAAACGAAGCTGATAATAGCTAAAACTGCCAAGGTAAGCTGTGCTATTACCCAAACATTGCTGGAAGAATCAATACTTTGTAACAAAATATAGACTTACAAAATTGGACTCATGAAATAATGTGGCTACAAAAGGAAAAGCACAATGGTAGAAGCTATAGTTGGCGGTTGGTTTAAAAACTCACCGTATAGGCCAGATGCGGTGGTTCACACCTGTAATCCCAGCACTTTGGGAGGCTGAGGCAGGTGGATCACAAGGTCAGGAGTTCAAGACCAGCCTCCCAACATGGTGAAACCCTGTCTCTCCTAAAAATACAAAACTTAGCTGGGCATTGTGGCGGGCACCTGTAATTCTAGATACTTGGGAGGCTGAGACAGGAGAATTGTTTGAACCCAGAAGGTGGAGGTTGCAGTGAGCTGAGATTATGCCATTGCACTCCAGCCTGGGTAACAGGGCGAGACTCTGTCTCAAAAAAAAAAAAAAAAAAGATTCTCACAGTAGAGCAATTGTGGAATATCTGAGAATAATAAAAATATTTTCATGAATTGGCCAAGAGATAAATATGTGATTATTCTTTTATCCAAATCATAATTAATATTTCTGGGAAAGAATCAGTGCAAAATGAAGCTGATAATAGCTAAAACTGCCAAGGTAAGCTGCGCTATTACGTAAACATTATTGGAAGAATCAATACTTTGCAACAAAATATAGACTTGCAAAATTGGACTCATGAAATAATGACCACAAAAGGAAATTCATAATGGTAGAAGCTATAGTTGGTGGTTGGTTTAAAAAATCCGTGTATTGGCCGGGCACAGTGACCCACGCCTGTAATCCCAGCACTTTGGGAAGTGGATGTGGGAGGATCACTTGAGCTCAGGAGTTTGAGACCAGCCTCGGCAACATGGAAAAGCTCCCCTCTACCAAAAATGGTGGCACGCACCTGTGGTCTCAGCTACTTGGGAGGCTGAGGTGGGAGAATTGCTTGAGCCTGGGAGGCAGATGCTTCTGTGAGCTGAGATTGCACCACTTGCACTGCAGCCTGGGTGACAGAGTGAGATCTCATCTCAAAAAAAAAAAAAAAAAAAAAAAATCACTGGATCATCCTGAGCAACATAGTGAGACTGCATCTCTACACACACACACACACACACACACACACACCCCAAATTAGCCAGGCATGGTGATGTGCACCCATAGTCTCAGAACAGAACAAGATCCTGTCTTGGCCAGAACCAGTGGCTCACTCCTGTAATCCCAACACTTCGGGAGGCCGAAGCAGCAGATCACCTGAGGTCAGGAGCTTGAGACCAGCTGGGCCAACAATTCAAAACTGAAAATACAAAAATAAGCTGGGCGTAATAGTGCACACCTGTAATCCCAGCTACTTGGGACGTTGAGGAAGGAGAATCACTTGAACCCAGGAGATGAAGCCTGCAGTGACCCAAGATAGCACCATCGGACTTCAGCCTGGAGGACAGAGCAAGACTCTGTGTCAAAACATACATCAATAAATAAACCAGTAGCAGCAAAACTTTTACCAAAGATTAATGTCTACAATGTCACAGGCTGGGTGCGGTGGCTCATGCCTGTGATCTCAATACTTTGGGAGGCCAAGGTTGGAGGATAACTTAAAGTCAGGAGTTCAAGACCAGCCTGGCCAACATGGTGAAACTCTGTCTCTACTAAAAATACAAAAATTAGCTGGGCGTAGTAGCACACACCTGAAATCCCAGCTACTTGGGTGGCTGAGGCAGGAGAATCACTTGAACCTGGGAGGTGGAGGCTGCAGTGGGCCAAGATTATAAGACTGCACTCCAGACTGGGTCACAGAGTGAGTCTCTGTGTCCAAAAAAAAAAACGTCCACTTGTGAATGGTAGGATTCAAGCCCATGTTTGGCTTCTATGTCTAGAGTTTTTTGCATCAATACTGCTGATTTTTTTTTTTTTTTTTTTTAAAGAGACATAGCCTCCCTTTGTCACCCAGGCTGGAGTGCAGAGGTACAATCATGGTTCATTGCAGCCTGGACCTCCCAGACTCAAGAGATTCTCCCCTCTAAGCCTCTAGAGTAGCTAGTACTACTGCCTGGTGCCACCATATTTTGCCATATATCTGACGTGGAGATATATATATATATATATATATATATATATATATATATATATATAAGCTACAATCACTTTTTTGTTGCCCAGGCTGAAATGTTACTGTTTTCTTTCTTTTTTTAAATCAGGTAGCCTCCTGAGCCAGAGTAGGCTCAGACTCCTTACTACAGTTTTTCAAAAAATGATGGCATAAGGTGAGATCCTGTGGTCCTGATTTCAGACAAATGAGGTAACGTATTTCATTATTTAATCAAGTACAAGAATGAATGTTAAATATTTTATATAATTCAAAACATATGGCGCTCTTCTGGAAGTAATCAGGTAAGACCTAAATTGATCTCATTAACCATGTGCTTGAAAAGTTATGGCTGGGAGCCATGGCTCATGCCTGTAACTCCAACACTTTGGGAGGCTGAGGTAGGAGAGTCTTTTCAGACTAAGAGTTCAAGTTCAGCCTGGGCAACATGATGAGACCCCACCTATACAAAAAGTAAAAAACAATTAGCCAGGTGTAATGGCATGGTGGCACACACCTGTGATCCCAGCTACTAGGGAGGTGGAGGTGGGAGGATCGTTTGAGCTCAGGAGGTCAGGGGTGCAGTGAGCTGTGATCATGCACTCCAGCCTCAGCAACAGAGCAAGACCCCGCCTCAAAAAAAAAAAAAAAAAAGAAAGGAAAGTTAACATTTCACAGAGTGTTGGGAGAAAGGAATATGGGAATGCATTACCTATATTCTAATTATCTATATTCTACTTAAATATCCCAATCAGAGCAGCGTGATTTTGGAATAATCTAAAATACGTTGCATTATCAAAGAGTTTCTAAGCAAGGCTGTGTAAAATGGCATCTGCAGGAATTCCTTCTTCTCTTGGATGGTATATGCTTCTCTGTCAGTCTTTTTATTTATTTATTTATTTTGAGATGGAGTCTGGCTCTATCGCCCAGGCTGGAGTGCAGTGGCGCGATCTCGGCTCACTGCAACCTCTGTCTTCCAGGTTCAAGCAATTCTCTTGCTTCAGCCTCCGAAGTAGCTAGGACTACAGGTGTGTGCCACCACGCCCGGCTAATGTTTTGTATTTTTAGTAGAGATGGGGTTTCACTATGCTAGCCAGGATGGTCTCAATCTCCTGACCTCGTGATCCGCCCTCTTCGACCTCCCAAAGTGTTGGGATTACAGGCGTAAGGCACCACTCCCAGCCTCTCTGCCCGTCTTCTAATGCTACTGGTTTATTCCATATCTTTTAGAATGAGCTTGTCCAACCCATGGCCCAGGGGCTACATGTGGGCCAGGATGGCTTTGAATGCAGCCCAACACAAATTCGTAAACTTTCTTAAAACTTTATAAATTTTTTTGTGATTTTTAAAAAGGTCATCAGCTATCTAAAGTGTTAGTGTATTTTATGTGTGGTACAAGACAATTCTTCTTCTTCCAACGTGACCCAGGGGAGCCAAAAGAACCCCTGTTCTAGACATTCCTGTTTCTGGCCATTGATGGCATCTTTTGAACATGTATAATTCTTCTGTCATTTCAAAAGGATTTAGGGAAGGAGCAGGTCTATTAAACGGAACTATAAACATTAGACCTTGGATTAGGTCTACTGGAACTATAAACATTAGACAAATAGCTTGACTCAATGGTGGTTATAGAAAAAAATAAAGATCTGGCTGGGTGTGGTGGCTCACACCTGTAATCCCAGCACTTTGGGAAGCTGAGGTGGGTGGATCACCTGAGGTCAGGAGTTCGAGACCGGCCTGGCCAACATGCTGAAACCCCATCTCTACTAAAAAGAAAAAAATTAGCTGGGCATGGTGGCAGGCACCTGTAATCCCAGCTACTCGGGAGACTGAGGCAGGAGAGTTGCTTGAACCTGGGAGGTAGAGGTTGCAGTGAGCCGAGATCACCCACTGCACTCCACCCTGGGAACAAGAGCTAAACTCCTTCTCAAAAAAAAAAAAAAAAAAAAAACCCCATTTCAAAAAAAAAAAAAGAAAAGAAAAATACAGATCTATAAACATTTTAAGGAAACAAGCTCTTCTGAAAAAATTCATCACTGAAGTATGACAGAGGAAATTCACTCCAAGCTACGTAGGAAATGTAGGACAGCAGAGTTTAATGGGTAATGGCACATAACCAGAAGGAATTTTAATTCTTTAAGAAATCTGGGATTAAAATGAGTACTATCAAAAAACTATTGCATCCTGAGCCTAGCATAAAGCAGGCACTTAATTATTTAACTGAATGGATGACATTGTCAGAAATTTTCTGGGATTGAATCCAAGCTAAATATCAAATGTGGTAGAGAACATTCCGATTTATAAAACCAGAAATTCTACCTAAAGCTAGAGCTCATCCAATCCAAACACATTTTTAGTAGGCCCATTTTGAACCAGCGTGCAACTCGAGCTATTTCTCTATGTCTTGTTGTAAGAGAACTTCAACATCTCCCAAAAGGTGGTTCTTTTTAGTTGGTTTTCTGTTTTGTTTTGTTGTTGTTTTTGCCAGAGTCTAGCTGTCACTCAAGTGGGAGAGCAGTGGTGCAATCTCGGCTCACAGCAACCTCCACCTCCCAGGCTTAAGTTATTCTAGTTCCTCCGCCTCCCGCCTCCCAAGTAGCTGGAATTACAGTCGTGCGACCACACCCACCTAATTTTTGTATTTTTAGTAGAAATGGGGTTTCTCCATGATGCCCAAGCTGGTCTCAAACTCCTGACTTCAGGCGATTTGCCCGCCTTGGGCTCCCAAAGTGCTGGGATTACTGGCGTGAGCCACCGCACCAGGCCTCTTTTTACTTTTCAATATCTCACTTTATTTAAGTAAAAGCTGCTAATATAAGTTTATATTGGACACTAACCAGAGAGTAACTTTGATACTGGTAAGGTAACACTGTAAGTTAGGTGAGTTGCAAAGTTTTTTGTTTTTTTTTTTTTTTTTTTGAGACGGAGTCTCGCTCTGTTGCCAGGCTGGAGTGCAGTGGCGCTATCTCGGTTCACTGCAACCTCCACCTCCTGGGTTCAAGCAATTCTCCTGCCTCAGCCTCCCAAGTAGCTGGGACTACAGGCGTGTGCCACCACAACCGACTAATTTTTATATTTTTAGTAGAGACGGGGTTTCGCCGTGTTTGCCAGGATGGTCTCAATCTCTTGACCTCCTGATCCCCTCTCCTCAGCCTTTCAAAGTGCTGGGATTACAGGCGTGAGCTACCGCGCCCGGCAAATTGTAAAGTTTCGTAAGAGAACTTCAAGTGGCAAATGCTGATTAACTTTCTGGAGACCACCAAAGGAGAGGAAAAAAATAAAATTTTTTTTGTTAGGGCTCATTTTTTTAGAAAATAAACTACGACTCTGGCAGGGAGAGTCTGCTTTCAAAAAAGTTCCTTCAAACTTTAATTTGCATACTTGTTAACCTGGGGATGTTGCTAGAGGCAGATTTGATAGGGCAGGTCTGGGATGGTCCTGGGAGTCTGCAATTCTGAGTTCTGGCAGGTGCTACTGGCTTGTCGACCCACAAAGGGTATAAACTCTCATCCAGCTTAGGTGACTTAATCGTTTTCAATTAATGATTTGATCTAAGTGTGACTGTTGTTTTGCAACGAAAGACAGTTTCCAGAAAACATCAGTACTGGTAATTTCCCCCGTTTCCAAACACGGGAAAAAAATACAACACAACTCTGAATTGTAGCTCCAGGCTCCACAGTCAGTTCTTTCCTTCCTTCCCTCCCTCCCTTCTTTCTTTCTTTCTTTCCGATGGAGTTTTGCTCTTGTTGCCCAGGTTGGAGTGCAATCTCGGCTCACTGCAACCTCCGCCTCCCGGGTTCAAGCGATTCTCCTGCCTCAGCCTCCCGAATAGCTGGGATTACAGGCACGCGCCACCAGCCCGGCTAATTTTGTATTTTTAGTAGAGACAGGGTTTCACCATGTTGGCCAGGCTGGTCTGCAACTCTGATCTTACGTGATCCGCCCGCCTCGGCCTCCCGAAGTGCTGGGATTACAGGCGTGCGCCATCGTGCCCGGCCCACGTGGGTTATTTCTGAGGCGGCTTTGATGGACCACAGTACACACCTATGACCCCAGGGCAGGTGTCAAGGTGCTGGCGCTGGGGTCGGCTGAGAAGGGCTGCGGGGACATGGGGGATGCCCGGCGGCCCTCGGCCGCAGACGTCAGCCCTTTCCAGGAACGCGCGGGCCCGCACCCCCCGCGCGCGGCTGCCGATTGGCTGGGATGGCGCCGGGCGTGACGTCAGGGCCCGCCCCACCGCCCTCCGGCCCCGCCCCTTGGGGTGGCCTGGCAGTTTGGTCTGGAGCAGCTGAAACCGGTTTGAGCGTAGCCGCTTCCTGCCGCTCGGCGCCGCGGCAGGCCGCCTGGGGGAGCGCTGGCGAGGCGCGGACGGCGGGCGCACGGTACCTCTGCCTGTGGTCCTCGCTCTCGGGCGGGGCGGCGGCGACGCGGACCTGCGGACTAGCGAACCCGGCAGGTGAGGCGGCGAGCCGGGTGCGGGGGCCGGGCGGCCGCTCACGTGGCGGGCCGAGCTGTCAGGGCGGCCCGGGACGCGGCGGGGCTGGGGGCGTCGGGGCCAAGGCGCAGGCGGGGTCTTCGGGCCGGGCACTGCCAGCGGGGGAACGGCGGCCGGGCGTTCGCTGCGCTAAACCGGTGGCTGGGACGCACTCGACTTTTATTGTTCACTGCCGCGCTTCCGCTAGGCTGCCTGGGGCTTAGTTCCCTTCTAAAAAATACGTGGAGCATTTGAGGCGTAGCAGGGTAAGTGGAGCATAGGACCACCGCAAATATGCAGAGTACTGAGTCCGGGAACAAAGACACCAAAAATGCAGGTGAGGTCCTCTGGGGACATCCCCTGCCCCACAGCGGCCCCCTGGCTCACCGCCGGTCTCTGTCCCTAAGTTACTCATCGTGTTCTGACAACTGCTTATTTTCTGAAATTGCCTGGACACGTAGTCTAGGGCATGCTTGTATAATTCAGTTATTCCAAGAAACCAAAGTGCCTTTCCTAGGAAAAGATTCCAGGAATAGTCATGAGTGCCCTCGATACAATTTTTTAGGTCGGCTGCCCCTTCTCTCCAAAGCTCTACTTTTCCCAAAGCTCTTCAGACTGCCTTGCTGAGTGAGGTAGGAGAGAGAGCCTCAATCACTTAGGTGTCTTATCAGCCCTCTACCCAGACTCCACTGGCCCGCTGGAAAAGAAATCGGGCATGAATTGTAGAGGATCTTCCACCTTAAGGCAGCTGTTAGTCTTAGTCTGATGTAGACCTGCATAGAGGAACTGATGGAACCGAGCAGGATGTTTGGACCCGATGTTTTTTCTTCACTCTCTTCTGTCGCCTCCTCCCATTTCTGCACAGCTCTCACCCACTACTCTACCCCGTCATGCTTCCCCTTGCTACGTTTCTGACGAGTTGTGACTTAACTAAGAAACAAACACAAGGTATTAGTCTTTTTTTTTTTTCTTCCAAAATTCCTAATGTCATGGATACAAATAACACCAAGCAAACAAGAAAACTGCACATGGTGCAGTCCATTCCTGATTTAAGAACTAGGAAGAACCGAGAGCTAGAGAAAACCAGTATTGTAGACAACATTTAAATCTGCATAATAACGACATGGGAAAGCTGGACTCTGAGAAATAATGACCACAAAAGAAAACTCATCGTAGCAAAGTGAGTAAAATTTGATACGTACATAAAGTACGTCGATGAATCAAATCTTTATGTATGAGTTAAAACAGGAAAAAAACGTATGAAACATACGCATGAGAATAATATCACGATAAAATGAATGGAAAACATTTGGGAAAATGTTACTGCATTGTTTAGAAAGTTGATCAAGGAATTAACTTGGTTTAATTAAACCTATTCCAGAAACACTTTCTTAATAAAGACCCATTAATGTCTTAACATGTTTGATTAAGATATTGGCTTCAAGTATACCGGAATCAGAATGACAGTCACAACCTATCAGAAATGTAGCAAGGGTTGTAGTGATCCTTCACCAAGATGAGCAAAAATTAACTCAGGGAAAGGTAGGCATTTTATATATTACTTTATTTAGCTAATTAGGAGGATCAAAGCTGCCAAGGCCTAGGAAAGGGGAAGGATAATTGGAAACAGCTTTTTTCCTTGAAAAAAATTCAAAGGAAAACAGAGATGTTCCTTTTAGCCAGCAAAACACTTTAGCTAAAAATACCTGACTTCAATTTAGCTCTAAAGTAAATGTCCCTGTACCTTGGTTTACTTCATACCCCTTTTGTTTCCCAGGCTGGTAAATCAGTAGTGTCACGTGTGGGGAAAGTTTGAGGAAAAGAAGAGAGTAAAATTTATTTTGTCAGGTAGTGTGAACTCTGAAATTTTTAAAAATGTAGATTACCATGTCATATTTTGCTAATTGCTTGAGTCTTTTAAAAAGGGTTATTTAAATACTACTCAGAATCTCAGATGAGAATGCTGTTTAGTCTTTCTCTTCAAAGATTACAAAATAGATGTTATGTTTTCAAAAACCAAAAAGCAGAGGCCTATCTCAGAAAGTGTAGTCTATATGTGAGGTAATAGGTGAGTTGGTTACATTATCTGGTCAGCTCATGTGCATACAATGACTAACATTTTTCATCTTACTCTTGTTTTTATGTATATCCAGAACTGACCTTCCCTTTCCAAGTTGGGATTTTTTTTTTCCTTGTTTAGAAGAGGATATATGGGTGGGTGCATACATTTTTTGTTCCACAACACAGTCGTTTTTTTTACTTGGTCACTGCTGTTTTGGTGGTAACTGGATGCCAAAATTGTATACTTCAACACAGCACCAGACTTTTGGCCTCTGTCCATAATCAAGTAAATTGCATTTGGAACAGCTCCCAAGGCTTTTATTTGGTATGGTATCAAATTTGGAGAGGGAGGGCATTCAGGGTGGAAATCAAACCAGATTGCTTGACTTTGGTAAATCAAGTGGAAGATGATGCTTTGTTGACTTTTGGAGAGGTTTTCTGGGAGGTGTTTTTGTGCTTGTGTATATAGCTTTGTATAGTACATTTACTGCAGCTGTTTACTGCTAAGTTACTGTAGTCACTCTTCTAAACAACTTTGAGAATAAAAGACTCAGTTTTTATAATCAGTTCATTTCCCTTTTATTAAATTTACTTAAGTTTTCCATTTGCCTTAATGCAGTAGAAATCTAGAGATAATTTTGTACTAGCTGTTGATTTTGGTGCATAGGAATAATATCTGATTTCCGTTCGGTTGATTAAAATAGTTAGTTAAAATTAGTCAACAAATAGCAAAATATCAACTATTTAATCATGTATATGAGGTTGTCCTTAGTTGAGAACCGCAACAGTAAACACCAAATGAAAGCGCACCTTATAGGGTTAAGATTGAAGTTGGTCATTCAGCCGTTTTGATGGGTGATGGACTATTTGCTCTCTTAAATTTAATTCAGTAACTTAAATGTCAGGCCTTTTTTTTTTTTTTTAAATCGAGACAGAGTCTCACTCCATCACCCAGGCAGGAGTACAGTGGCACAATCTCAGCTCACTGCAACCTCTGCCTTCTGGGTTCAAGTGATTCTCATGCCTCAGCCTCCCAAAGTGCTGGGATTATAGGCGTGAGTCACCATGCCTGGCCACCATGTTTACTCTTAGATGCAGAAGATAGTATAAGAAATTATTCTGATGAAGGGAAGTCTTTTCTTTTCTTTTCTTTCTTTCTTTTTTTTTTTTTTTCAGATGGCATCTCCCTCTGTTGCAGAGTGCAGTGGCGCAGTGGCGTGATCTCGGTTCACCACAACCTCTGCCTCCCGGGTTCAAGTGATTCTTCTGCCTCTGCTTACCGAGTAGCTGGGACTGTAGGCACGTGCTACCATGCCCAGCTAATTTTTGTATTTTTAGTAGAGATGGGGTTTCACTGTGTTGGCCAGGCTGGTCTTGAATTCCTGACCTCATGATCCGCCCGCCCGGGCCTCCCAAAGTGCTGAGATTATAAGGAATGAAGCCACCACGCCCGGCCTTTTTTCTTTCTTTCTTTTTTTTTGAGACAGAGTCTCGCTGTGTTGCCCAGGTTGGAGTGCAGTAGCATGAATTTTGCTCACCGCAACCTCTGCCTCCCAGGTTCAAGCGATTCTTCCACCTCAACCTCCTGCGTAGCTGGGATTATGGGTGCCCACAACCATGCCCAGCTAATTTTTGTATTTTTAGTAGAGACAGGGTTTCACCATGTTGGCCAGGCTGGTCGACCTTAGGTGACCCACCCGCCTTGGCTTCCCAAAGTGCTGGGATTACAGGCATGAGCCACTGTGCCTGACCAAAGGGAAGGTTTTCACTAGTGTAGTATTGTGTGTTCTAACCAAAATGGTAGAGTTGCCAAATAGGGAATTTCGTATCCAAATATGACATGACTCCACACTAGTGGTCTTGCGCTCTGTGAGATGAATATTTGACAATGTACATTTATAAATATATATATATATATATCAGTGTTACATTTTATAATTGATGTAAATGTGATGATACATAGTTTATAGCTAACATGGAGCCTGGACTCTTGGCCCTCATCTCAACCTGAGCCCATTGATGTTTGGAGCTGGACAATTAATTATTTGTGGAGGGCTGTTCTGTGTATTGTATGGTGTTCAGCAGCACTCTTTGGCCTTTACCCGCTAGATGCTAGGAGTGCCACTCCCAGTTGTGACAACCAAAAATGCCTCCTGACATTACCAGATAATCCCCTGGAGGGCAGAATTGCCTTTGGTGAGAACTGCTGGTATAAATCTATCTACCTTAACTGGGAAGTGTGGTGAATTTTGCGTAGCAGTGTTCATTAAATGACTCGGGGGGAGGGGGAGGGAGCAAAGCAGAACTGGAAAAGTGACTATGAAAGGTAGCTATGCAAGGTACTTTAGAATTGTTTTGTAAGGTAATATATAAATGCAAATGAAATTTAAGCTGGTAATGTTCATGATGCAGAATAAAGATGTGATTGGAATTCTTGTAGGAACATTGGTGGGTTGGGGGCAAAGGTTTTTTTGGGGGGTGTTGGAGAAGTTATGTAGAATATGGTGTGTCTTTGGATGGAGTATGTTTTCTGTCCACTTAAATTATGTAAGTATCTCAAAGTATATTATATGTATGTGTGTATTAATCTATTTTTTATATTCCTTTAGGTATTTAAGTTAGTGGATGGGAAACAGATTCCTTTGACAAGGAAGAAATGAAAAAATTAGCGATAGTTGTTTTTCTTCTCTACCACAGTATTACCCGGGTCAGGAAAGATAGGGTTGAATTCAGAACAGCTGCTTATCAGAAGAGAAAGTATGTAGCAAGAGAATCTTGACAACTTAAAAAATAGCAAGTTTGGATACTTTGTTTTACAATGTGTATTTCAGGCGTGCATTCTGTCTTGTTTTCTTTTTGGGCATACATTCTTAAAGAATAGCTTTGTAGCACTGGGCTTCAAACTTGCTAGATACTTCCCAAGTAATTGAGTCACTGTATATACAAGGACTCTGAAATTAATCTTTTTTTTTTTTTTTTTTCTCATAATTGAGATTCATTTTCATTTTTTGCTTTAATAAAAAAAAGCTTTATTCAGACTGTGTTTTGTTTTTTTGAGACAGGGTCTTGCTCTGTCACTCAGACTAGAGTACAGTGGCACAATCACAGCTCACTACAGCCTCAACCTCCTGTGCTAAAGTGATCCTGCCACCTCAGTGTCAATCTGTAGCTGGAAGTACAGGCATGTTCCCCATGCCCGGCTAATGTGTGTGTGTGTGTATATGTGTATATGGGGGTGTGTGTGTGTGTGTGTATGTGTGTGTGTATATATATATATATTTTTTTTTTTTTTCTTGTAGCTATAGGACCTCACTATGTTTCCCAGATTGGTCTCAAACTCCTGAGCTCAAGTCATCCTCCTGCCTCAGCCTCCTTAAGTGTTTGTATTACAGGCATGAGGCACTGTGCCTGGTTTATTTTTTGCTTTTTCACTTGTTTCTTTCCCCTACCCCCACCCTGCACTAAAGTTACTTTAAAACAAACAAACAAACAAAACCCCACCATAAAACTGCAAAGACATTAAATATTGCTTTTAAAAATATAAATGGTTGAAATTGTTTCTTGATGGTGGCTATCTAATGCTAATATTTTTATACTATAAGTTACTTTTTTTTTTTTCTAGCACAACATCATAAAAGAAATCCATCAGAATGACACCTTCTCAGGTTGCCTTTGAAATAAGAGGAACTCTTTTACCAGGTATTTTAAAAGTTTTACTTTAAAACAATTAAAATTAAATTAGCATGCTTCTTATCTGGATTACCTTAAATATGGAGTTGCTATTAGAGTGCACCTGATTTTTTTAGATGAAAATATCTGTAGGTCCTGCCTGATATCAGAAATGTACTTGGAGCATAGTAAGCACACCAAAAACCTCCTCAAACACTGTCTTGTTCTCATGTTTTCCCAAAAAAGCTGTGAATTTATACTTAACTTTGCACAGGACAGAGATGGTTGGGCTGTGGTTTCTAGGCAGCATTAAAATGAAGGAAACTTTGCTAGTGCAAGAAGTTGGTAGGCCAGGCGCAATGGCTCATGCCTGTAATCCCAGCACTTTGGGAGGCCGAGGTGGGCAGATCACTTGAGGTCGGGAATTCAAGACCAGCCTGGCCAACATGGTGAAACCCCGTCTCTACTAAAAATACAAAAATCATCCGGGCGTGGTGGCACGTGCCTGTAATCCCAGCTACTTGGGAGGCTGAGGCAGGAGAATTGCTTGAACCCAGTAGGCAGAGGTTGCAGTGACCTGAGATCATGCCATTGCACTCCAGCCTGGGTGACAGCCAGACTCTGTCTCAAAAAAAAAAAAGAAAGAAAGAAAGAAAGAAAGAATAAGTTGGTGAAACAATTGGCTGGGATAACCTTGTTCCTATGTGTGAATATGTTTTTAGCCTCATTGTATTTTTTGCAGTCCCTTAAAGTGCTGTGAGATAATTTTAGTGTAAGATAGCATGTCAAAGCCGTATCACACCTGGGCTCTCATAAAACTGAGGTACCTCTCAGTTTTATGTACTCTGGCTATACAGGCCTTTCAGTTCCTTAAATGTGCTGCATTCCTTCCTCCTTTCTATCCTCGTTTAGGACTTTCTCAAATGCTGTTTCCTCTGCCTAGATCTTTGCCCACTCTCATACTCCCCCTGTTCCTTCTCTCCCCTGTCCCCACTGCTAGCCTCCAGATTCCACTAGGTTAGGGCCAGCCTCCTGATTCCACTAGGTTCTGGCCCTATTTTATAGCACCTCTTGGATATTTTCTAGAATTATTTGAGTGACAGATTGTAAACTCTGTTGAAAACGTGACTTTTTTTTTTGAGACGGAGTCTTGCTCTGCGCCCAGCCTAGAGTGCAGTGGCACGATCTCAGCTCACTGCAACCTCCGCCTCCTGTGTTTAAGCAATTCTCCTGCCTTAGCCTCCTGAGTAGCTGGGATTACAGGTGCCTATCATGGCGCCCGGCTAATTTTTGTATTTTTAGTAGAGACAGGGTTTCACTGTCTTGTGCAGGCTGGTCTGGAACTCCTGACCTCGTGATCCACCCGCCTGGGCCTCCCAAAGTGCTGGATTACAGGTGGGAGCCACTGTGCCCAGCCTTTTTTTTTTTTGAGATGGAGTCTCACTTTGTTGCCCAGGCTGGAGTGCAGTGACGTGATCTCGGCTCACTGCAACCTCGGCCTGCCAGGTTCAAGCAATTCTCCTGCTTCAGACTCCTGAGTAGCTGCGATTACAGGCACCCACCACTACACCCAGCTAATTTTTTTTTTTTAGACAGAGTCTTGCTCTGTTGCCCAGGCTGGAGTGCAGTGGCACGATCTCAGCTCACTGCAGCCTCGGCCTCCTGGGTTCAAGCGATTCTTCTGCCTTAGCCTCCCGAGTAGCTGGGATTACAGGTGCGTGCCACCACACCCAGCTAATTTTTGTATTTTTAGTAGAGATAGGGCTTCACCATGTTGGCCAGGCTGGTCTTGAACTCCTGACCTAGTGATCCGCCAACTTTGGCCTCCCAAAGTGCTGGGATTATAGGCATGAGCCACCACACCCGGCCTGTGCCTGCTAATTTTTTATTTTCAGTAGAGACAAGGTTTTACCATGTTGGCCAGGCTGGTCTTGAACTCCTGACCTAAAGTGATCCGCCAGCTTTGGCCTCCCGAAGTGCTGGGATTATAGGCGTGAGCCACCGCACCCGGCCTGTACCCGGCTAATTTTTTATTTTCAGTAGAGACAAGGTTTCGCCATGTTGGCCAGGCTGATCTTGAACTCCTGACCTAAAGTGACCTGCCCACCTTAGCCTCCCAAAGTGCTGGCATTATAGGCATCAGCAAATCACACCTGGCATTTTTGTATTTTTAGTAGAGACAGGGTTTTGCTATGTTGGCCAGGCTGTTCTCGAACTTCTGGCTTTAAGTGATCTCCCTGCCTTGGCCTCCCAAAGTGCTGGGATTACAGGCATGGGCCACTGTGCCTGGCCCACATGTATTTAGAGCCCTGAAATCTGAATGACTGTCACACTTGGAATTTTAGTTAAGTTTTAGGCAGTCCAAGCTAACAAAATGCTCATGCAGGTGGCTAAAGCTGAGTACAATTCTAGTCTTACTAGAGCGGTGCCTCAAGCTTGGAATCCCAGCTGTTCTCAGAATGTGGAGGAGTCTGTCTTGAGCCAAATTGGCAGTTGGACTCAGTTCATTATCTTTTTCTTTATGAATTTTAATTGTATTCAGAATGTGTTGATATTTAAGTCAGAGACTTCTACTTACTTTTATCCAAGTGTGTTCTGCTAAATATATAAAATTTAGCAAGAAGAGGTGGTAGCTATATGTTGGCTTTTAAAGTCTATTGATAAGTGTTCAAAAGAAATGATAGTCATTACTTTAGTTAAGAAGTACTAGATTTTGGCCAGATGGGGTGGCTCATGCCTGTAATCCCAGCACTTTGGAAGGCCAAGGCAGGCAGATCATCTGAGGTCAGGAGTTCAAGACCAACCTAGCTAACATGGTGATCCCATCTTTATTAAAAGTACAAAAATTACACAGTCGTGATGGTGTGTACCTGTAATCCCAGCTACTAGGGAGGCTGAGGCAGGAGAATTGCTTGGACCCGGGAAGTGGAGGTTGCAGTGAGCCCAGATCATGCCACTGCACTCCAGCCTGGGCAACAGAGCAAAACTCCATCTCCAAAAACCAAAAAAGAAGTACTAGATTTTCCAACTATGTAAGTCTTTGTTTTGATGGGTTTTTAATTACATTTCTGCTCTCTCATTGAAGTTTTGTTTTTGTTGTTTTTGAGATGGAGTCTTGCTCTGTTGCCCAGGGTGGAGTGTAGTGTGCGATCTCAGCTCACTGCAACCTCTGCCTCCTGGGTTCAAGTGAATTCTCCTGCCTCAGCCTCCCGAGTAGCTGGGATTACAGGCACCTGCCCCCACACGCCCACCTCAGCCTCCCAGAGTGCTGGGATTACAGGTGTGAGCCACCACGCCTGGCCTTGATAATGTTCTTGATGTGAAACTTATTAATAGCTACTGTTTGACTTTCTAGAAAATATTAATGACCCTTTAGAGTACTGATAGACATATAGTGTTTGCCTGTTAAAATTGGAAGCTGTCTTGAAAGCAGAGACTGTGGTTTTATCCCATGTGTATTCTTGGATGCTTGTTACTGGCTCAATGAGTAGTTGAACAGATGAAGAAAACATCCGTATGCCTTCTGCCTTTTCTCTGGCTTTGGTTCTAGAAGGGTGAGTCGAGTTAATAGGCAAGTGTTAGTGAGTGGTAGGTACCTGGGCCCAAACCTATATCTAGTGAGGCTCCTTTATCTCTGCTAAAGGAGGCAGCACATTTGGTTGAACTAATGCAAACTTCCCTACTTGTCCCACTATGACTGATTGTTCTGTTTCTTTAGGAGAAGTTTTTGCAATATGTGGAAGCTGTGATGCTTTGGGAAACTGGAATCCTCAAAATGCTGTGGCTCTTCTTCCAGAGAATGACACAGGTGAAAGGTGAGTATGGAAATGTGAGGTTACAGAATAACTGTGACATTAACCTTAGGATTTTAGGGGCTTTTAAGATATCTTGGTATTTTTTCTTTTAGTTTTAATTTTTATCATCGTTATCATGTTGCATAGTTTTATGAGTGAAATAATTTTACAAAATGTGTGTGGTAAAAACAGGTTCCTTTCTTACCGGTAATCCCCGCCTCTCAACCACTTTCATTTCTTTTTTTTTGTAATTTATTTTTTATTTTTACAACTCAGGATAATGAATACACTTTTACTTCTTGACTGGTTCTTTAGGTACTTACCACCATAATTAGTTAGACAGGGTCTCGCTCTGTCACCCAAGCTGGAGTAGGGTGGTGTGATCCTAGTTCAGTGCAGCCTTGAACTCTTGGGCTGAAGCCATCCTTGCACCTCAGCCTCCTGAGTAGCTGTGACTATAGGCACCCATCACCATGCCTAGTTAATTGTGGGGTTTTTTTGTGTGTTTTATTTTTGGTGTGGAGATGGCATTTTTTGTTTGTTTTTTTGGGTTTTTTTTTTTTTTTGGCACAAAGGTGGTGTCTGGCTATGTTGCCCAGGCTGATCTGAAATTCCTGGACCTGAGATCCTCCCACCTTGCTTTCTTATTTAAAGAAACATTTTAAGGCATTATCATTTGTCTTGTCAATATATATTCTTTTCTTTTTTTTCATTTTTTCTGATTTATTTTTTTAATTGTCAGTACATATTCTTGATAAGAGATCTAATTTTTGTATTTGCTTATGAAAGTATTTCCTTGAAGTATTAGTGTTAAAAGGAGCTGAGAGTGGAACATATACTTAGATATCTTAGCTAAAATAAAGAAATGTATTCACTAGTGGCATTGAATCCATCAGTAAACTTAGTATGGGCCCAGCGGATGGAGAAAGGTAAATCTAGGTGTCAGCCACTCTTCTGCAGTTAAGTGTGAGCTCAGGCAACTGATGTCTGTAGGCCTCAGTTACCTCATCTACACAGTAAAGGCGTTAGCATAAATGAGTGGATGTCAGCAGAGGTGGCACTTACCCCGCTGTGGATAGTTGGAAGTGTTATAGGTTTTCCTAAATAGCATACAAGTATATCCAGTGCCAGATTAGGTGATTGCTAAGGCTCTATTTTCCTGTAGAGCAGCATGACTTAAAATGTGGCCTGTGCACCAGTACCAGTCCAAAAGACTTTAAAAAAAGTCAATCCATGATGTGAGAAATACAAAAATTGAGAGCAAGCATTTAGAAATGGGTATAGCAGTTTGACTCCATGCATGTCACTGTGGGCACATCTCATTGAACTGTGTATGTAGATGAGAATATTGGTCACCAAACAGGTTGAGTAAAGGAAACAAAAACTGCTGGTCATTGACAGCAAATAGTTTGAGGAGCACCGGTGGTAAAGCAGAGGAAAATAACAAAGGAAGGTAAAACAACAGTAATGGAAGCTAAGGGAAAGAAAATAAAAAAACACAGAACTCCCTTTTTTCTAGTTTGTCACTAGTATCACACATTTTCTCAGCCAATTCTCAGCTCTTCTTATAAGAGTTCTATTGGTAAATTGTATTATTTCAGTAGTATATATTCTTTACTAGTCTTTCAAAGACTAGTATTTCCTTCAAGTGGCTGTTTTTTCTTTGATTTTCTGATCAGCCACTCTGGTCTGAAGTGAAACCTCTTATCTTTCTGAACTTGTCTCTAAAACACACCCTTGCCTGTCCTAAGTCAGTTTCAGCCAACTTGGTCAAAAAGTTATGAACAGGATAAGACACTTAACAACTTTAAGAGGACCAGTTGTTCATATGTTGTGCATGTACAGTGAAATAGAGCTGATTCACAGGTGGCAGATAAACAGTGTTTTACAGGGAGAAGGGAGTAGATGACACAGGAATCCATGTGCCTTTAGACAATATTCATGAGTTTTAGAATTGTGTTTCTTTGGAATTTTAATATACTCTACATCTAAGTCTGCTGTGCCCCTCTCTTTCAGGGAGCGTCTTAAGCTTTCTCTTACCAGCTCTCCCTACCCACAGGCTCATAGCAGCTAGAGCTTTCCTGGAATTTTTTTCCACTTAGAGATAACTTGAAGGTCATGGTATCATTTCCTAATACTGCTGAAGAAGTGGGTCACTTGTGGTTTCATTTGCCCTCCTTGTAGATTTTATGGTATTTTGGGAAAGGATATAAGGGCAATTCAGAATTAGGCAGTTGCACTAAACTACTACATGACTATCTGTCTTTCCTGGTTTTGATTTAATTTCATCAGATAATTTTGTCTTCACCAAACAGTGCTGATTCTTTCTTTGAATTTTTTTTGTTGTTGTTGTTGTTGTTTTTTTGAGACAGAGTCTTGCTCTGTCGCCCAGGCTGGAGTGCAGTGGCGCGATCTTGGCTCACTGCAAGCTCCGCTCCCGGGTTCACGCCATTCTCCTGCCTCAGCCTCCCGAGTGGCTGGGACTACAGGCGCCCGCCACCATGCCCGGCTAATTTTTTTTGTATTTTTTTAATAGAGACGGGGTTTCACCGTGTTAGCCAGGATGGTCTCGATCTCCTGACCTTGTTATCTACCCACCTCGGCCTCCCAAAGTGCTGGGATTACAGGCTTGAGCCACTGTGCCCAGCCTTTTAAAAATTTTTTTAGACAGGATCTCACTCTGTCACACAGGCTGGAGTGCAGTGGCGTGATTTCAGTTCACTCTAACCTCAAACTCCTGGGCTCCAGTGATCTTCCTGCCTCAGCCTCTCGAGTAGCTAGATGCACACCATCATGCCCAGCTAATTAAAATTTTTTTTATAGAGATGAGGTTTCACTATGTTGAGACCCAGGCTGTTCCTGAACTCCTGGGCTCAAGCTTCCCTCCTGCCTCGGCCTCCCAACGTTCTGGGTGTAAGCCTGGGTTCTGGTTCATTCTTAAATTTGCCACGTTTGCTTAGACAAGTGAAGTAAAAAGACTCGCTGCTTTGCCTTCTTTATCTCTTATTTTCATTTAGTGGTTCTTTACCAGGGATCACATTAGAATCACTTGGGAGGACTTGAAAAAAAATACACATACCTAGATCCTGGAGATTGAGAAATAATGGCTGAGAGAGTGGCTGCAGCACAGTTTTCAAAGCTTATTACTAATTCTACTCTGCACATCTGGGGCTAGTTTCACATGCTCCAACTGTTTTATAGATGAGGTAGTACTGGGAATTTGCCCCCCCCCCCCCGCTTTTTTTTTTCCTTTTGGGGTAGCAGAAATGGCAACTTTCTATTCTGAATTGGAAGAGTCTGCCTGGAAACCTCTGTTGAAAAGAATTCTAAGGCTTGTTGGGGAAAATTAGGGAACATGTGCCAAGCATTTGCTATTCTTTTTTTGTTTTTGTTTTGAGATGGAGTCTCACTCTGTCGCCCAGGCTGGAGTGCAGTGGTATGATCTGGGCTCACTGCAACCTCGGCCTCACAGGTTCAAGCGATTCTCCTGCCTCAGCCTCCTGAGTAGCTGGGGTTATAGACGCATGCCACCACGCCTGGCTAATTTTTGTGTTTTTAGTAGAGATGTGGTTTCATCATGTTGGTCAGGCTGGTCTTGAACTCCTGACCTTGTGATCCGCCCACCTCAGCCTCCTAAAGTGCTGGGTTACAGTTGTGAGCCACCATGCCTGGCAGCATTTGCTATTCTTGCTTTAAAGCAGTGATATTTATTTATTTATTTATTTATTTATTTTTTATTATACTTTAAGTTCTAGGGTACATGTGCACAATGTGCAGGTTTGTTACATATGTATACATGTGCCATGTTGGTTTGTTTAAAGCAGTGATTTTTAAAAATGTACATACCTTAATTAAAAAATACTTTATTGCTAAAAAATGATACAATCATTTGAGCCTTTAGTGAATTGCAATCTTTTTGCTGGTGGAGAGTTTTGTCTCGATGTTGATGGCTGCTAACTGATCAGAGTCGTGGTTGCTGAAGGTTGAAGGACAGTGTCAATTTCTTAAAATAAGACAATGGGCCAGGCGCGGTGGCTCACGCCTGTAATCCCAGCACTTTGGGAGGCCCAGGCGGGCGCATCATGAGGTCAGGAGATCGAGACCATCCTGGCTAACATGGTGAAACCCTGTCTCTACTAAAAATACAAAAAATTAGCCGGGCATGGTGGCGGGCGCCTGTAGTCCCAACTACTCAGGAGGTTGAGGCAGGAGAATGGCGTGAACCCGGGAGGCGGAGCTTGCAGTGAGCCGAGATTATGGCACTGCACTCCAGCCTGGGCGACAGAACGAGACTGCATCTCAAAAAAAAAAAAAATGAGGTTTACCACATTGATTAACCGTTCCTTTCATTGAAAGATTTTTCTGTAGCATGTAATCACCGTAACAGATATAATAATAACAAAAAAGTTTGAAACATGAGATTTGCCAAGCTGTAACATAGACACGAAGTAAGCACATGTTGTTGGGAAAATGGCACTGATAGACTTGCTGGACTCAGGTTTGCCACAAACCTTCAATTTGTAAAAAACACAGTATCTGTGAAGTATAATAAAGTGCAATACAGTGAGCTATATCTGTATTTAATTTAGGAGCTAAGATTGTATCAGAGTGAGGACAATGCCCTAAAACCTGTCTTAGCAGAACCAGGTAGGGTTAAACTACTCATACTGAATTAAGGTTTGGTTAATGGTCTATGACAGGGATTCTGAAAGTGTTCATAAAAGTTACCTGGAGGTGGCTGGGCATGGTGGCTCACGCCTGTAATCCCGGCACTTTGGGAGGCTGAGGCGGGCGGATCATGAGGTCAGGAGATTGAAACCATCCTGGCTAATGCAGTGAAACCCCATCTCTACTAAAAATACAAAAACAAAATTAGCCAGGCATAGTGGCGGGTGCCCGTAGTCCCAGCTACTGGGGAGGCTGAGGCAGGAGAACAGCATGAACCCGGGAGGCAGAGCTTGCAGTGAACCGAGATCGCGCCACTGCACTCCAGTCTCGGAGACAGAGCGAGACTCCATCTCAAAAATAAAAAATAAAAAAATAAAGTTACCTGGAGGCTTGTTAAAATACAGATTACTGGGCCCCCACCCCCCAGAGTTCCTAATTTAGTAGGTCTGAGTGGGGCCTGAGAATTTGCATTTCTAAGAAGCTACCAGCTGCTAATGATGATCTGGGACCATGCTTTGGATACCACTGGTTTATTATTTGAAGCTAAAAATGGGTTACAGTAATGAATTGTAGTGAATTCTTGACCTTAAGGCAGCTGTTGAGTCAAATGTTTAGTTTCTGTTGGAATAACATAGTTCAGAGAAAGACATTGGCCTGAAACAAGGTACAGGTTCTGACTGCTTGTCTAAGGAATAGCCAGAGCCTGGGTAGAACAGTTTAGAATAAGGGATAGTCAAGAACAGGAGTGTAATTCATGTTTATCTCTCATTTGTAACACAAAAGCTGTGACCCAAAGTCTCTTATCAGCCATGTAACATCCCTCACTAAATGGGAAGTCAGAGAAGATTCTGACTGTGGCTTCCACTTTTGTATGACTTGAATTTTCTGTTTGGAAACTTATCCTGGCTCTTTATATGGCTGGTTCCTTCTCATCATGTAGATCTCAGCTCAGACAGCGCTTCCTCATTAAAACCTTCCTTCCTTTTAAAAGCCTCCTCCAAAACTTCCTTGTATCTATCTTTTTTGGTTATTTTTCTATCTACCCACACAGCAAAGGAAGCTCTTTGAAGATGAGGCTGTTTCTGCAATATATACTCCTGTGTTCCCATTGCCTGCTACAGAGTAGGCCTGTAAAATTTTGTGTAGGAATAAATGAGTGATATTGGTCACATGTTTTATTTGAGGGTTTTTGTGAATTAAGAAGTCTTTATGCACTGTAGTTTGATATTGATGCTGCTGCTTTTAATTTTCTTTCTTCACAGCATGTTATGGAAAGCAACCATTGTACTCAGTAGAGGAGTATCAGTTCAGTATCGCTACTTCAAAGGGTACTTTTTAGAACCAAAGGTATGTTTTCTTTATCTAGTTTCCAGTTTCTTTAGCACTTCCTTCAAAAGCAACTCACTTAAGTTGGAAAACGTTCAAATTAAAATGCATTTGCTTTGGTCAAATAAGGAATAGAACTCTTGATTAATAAAATTTACCAAAACCAAGGAAGTAGCCACTTCAAAGGCAGATGATGTCTGCCATGGAATTTTAAAAAGACGTAGTAAGTATGTTCTGCAATATTCTTATGAAATTGGTTTTAATGTGTTCTCTATAAGTGTACATTTTCAGTTACTTTTGTAAACTAGTTAGGGACCACTTGCAGAGGTTTTACTTTTGGTTTTGTTTTTTAATCCTTGTGTGGTGTAAATACATTTAGAGAAGTATATAGCCTGTTTTAAGTGAGTAATTAAAAAAATTATTTCACAGCAGCCATCTCTTAGTGGCTGTATTAACTCTGATCAAAATTTAATTGATTCTTTTTAGATTTTTTCAAAGATGTTATTGATAGACCCCTATCTTTTCTGGAGGCCTTTGGGATTATCTATTCTAAATCTGCCTGTTCACAATTCATTATTTTGGGATTGTTTTCATATTCAGAAAAGAAAAAAAAGTTAATCCTTTTCCATTTATTCTAAAGATACTTATTTGCTGAAAGGATTCTTTTCCTTCAGATTTTTACCTTTGACACCCTTGGGCTGCATATGAACAAGGGTTTAGGCAGGGGTCTAGGAAACAAATCATGGATTAGATCTTGTTAAAAAATGTATTTCCTTTGGGAGTCATTAAGTGTTTTTGTTACATGTGAAAAATGCAAGCAGCCACTGTTACCTCGTTCTCTTAGCCACCATTATACAAAGAAAAGAAAAAAATGACAAACCCACTTTAGCTGTCTTTTGCACCTATTACGTTTCTTATTCCAAGAATATTTTGTGAATACCCAGTAATTGAACTTAAATTACATTGTGGTTGATCATTGTGTTGACTTTTCTTGACAATGGTTTCACTTTAACTTAAGAAAAGGGCATCTCATTGATTTGGCATGGGGTTATGCATCATGGTAAAGTTCTTTAGTATAACTTAAGCAATTATGTGTAAATACGTAGGTCATAGACACAGCAGGCTTACCTGAGGATCCTGGTGTATGAAATTTAGCTTTGTAATATGTGAAAGCAACTAAATTTTACTTAGAAAGGGGAGTATGGACGAGAAAGATGATAATGAGTTATTTGGGCATAGTTTTCTAAAGTAAGACTATTGTCAACACAGGTCAAATTAAGCCAACCTAAGTATTTATCCTCTTCATTGAAAATGTAACCAAAAGCAGCAGATCAGTCCAAAATACCTTTTGAAAAAATTGGCAAGAAGTCTGCTTAACAGTAAAAACAAGTTTTTCCCCTTGTAATACTTGCAAAAGTTTACAGTATGTGTTGGTGAGTGTGTTTCTTTAAGTAGGTGCTCTGTATCGTGTACACATGTACCGTGTGATGCAGGGGCTGCCACGGTAAGTATGTTTTTCATGGAATCGAGTAAATAGCTACATAAAATCCCATGCATATGGCTACAGTTTTTTTCTCCACATGCCAGCTTAATGTGACACTTTAAAAAAGTCGGTGGCGCTTTTTAAATAAAGCATTTTTAATAGAAGTATTATGAAACTTTGTCTAGTTGTACATTGTCAAATAATAGAAGTAATGTGCAAGGCAGTTTAAATTGTGAAATGATGTAAATTATTGGAATACATAATGTTACGAATATAAAAAATGATAGGAAAATAAATAATGAAAGCATTAAAAAGCTGAAATGGGAGAAAGGTTAATGTTACTGGGTTGAAAGTTTTAGGAGGTAATCTACCCAGGCAGTTTTGGAACTAAAGCTAAAAGTTTTGCGATTATGGACAAGCCAGTTGACCTTTAGGCTTTAGCCTCCTCATCTATAAAACAAAAGATTTGAACTATAGATTTTTAGATCCTTTCGTTGCAAAATTTTATTGAGTAAATGAAATTTTATCATTCATATTTTTCTCCCATGCATTGCTTTTTCTGGCATATTCCTTTTAGTTTAGAAGAGTCCTGAAATCCTTTTTCTCACTTTTTCACAGCTACATATTCTCTTTGTGAATTAGGATAAGGTGTTAATATGTTACATTTTAAAATAATTTCACAGATGACAAAACAAAATACTATCTTATTTGAACATAGCACATAAAAGTAGTGAGTATTCCTGGAATGAAAACATTGGTATGAATCTGCAGATAGTCCTGATGTCACATCTTCACCAAAGATACTTTTTGAATTAACATGTAATTTCAACATTTTTTTTTTTTCCGTGTCAACCCCTCTTTGCTTGTGGGTAGAATTAGGGATGTTTCCTCATAGTGAAATGTTAGCCAGTTTTTCATTATATCCTTTGAAATTTTTCCTTCATTTTTGTAGAAATACATCTTTCTTTTTCAGCACATATCTATGTTTCTGACTTTCATAGTTGCTAACATTCACTTAGATTCATTACACACTGTCTTATTTTGACCTCTATCTCCCTTGAGTTTTAAGTCCTTTAACAAGATAATCAGTCACCTGCGATAGATAATTGTTTATTTTCAGAATAGTCTAGTTTGTCATTTTGTACAATAGTTTATTAGTATCTAAAATTCTTCTGAATGGTAAATACTGTCAGCTGTTAACTTGAGATTTGAACATTCTCAGACAGTCTGTTGGCCTAGCTTCCTTTGCTTTACTCATGCCTAGATGACTATGTCTTTTACTGGTTGTACTAAAAATAGAGAATTTTTTTTTTTTCTTTTTTTTTTTGAGATGGACTCTTGCTCTGTCGCCCAGGCCGAAGTGCAATGGCGCGATCTCGGCTCACTGCAACCTCCGCCTTCTGGGTTCAAGTGATTCTTCTGGCTCAGCCTCTGGAAGAATCAATCTTGGGAGGCTCAGCCTCCCAATCTGTGGCTGGGATTACAGGCATGCAACCACCATGCCTGGCTAATTTTTGTATTGTTTTAGTAGAGACAGGGTTTCGCCATGTTAGCCAGGCTGGTCTCAAACTCCTGACCTCAGGTGATCCACCTGCTTCAGCCTCCCGGAGTGCTGGGATTACAGGCAGGAGCCACCACACGCAGCCTTGATTCCTCAGACCCCCCCCTTTACATTCAGTTTGTTTTCAAAATTGTGGAAGGATAACAATCAGTAAAAGTTTTAAAAATTTGTGATATATGCAAGCAGTGCTATTACATGGCTAACTAATAATTTTGCTTGGTGATTTGTTAAAAAACAAACTTCCAATCTACATATTGGATAGTCTTAATTATTTCTCTCAGTGCTTGGTATAACTGAGTGATGTCAGTAACTGTTTAAGAAAACAATCATGAAGACTTATTCTTGTGGGAAGAAATTTTTAAAAATATTTTTGTTAATATGCATGTTTGGAAACATTTCTGCAGTCGTCTGACATTATGTATACTAAATTGTGGAATAACTCTGCCAGTACTGTTAATGGAATATTGTCTTAGATTGACATCATTACTTTTTTCTCCAAAGATCTATCTCCCATGTTACTCCAAAAAGCTTAAAATTTTGGCAGACTTTGTCAGAATGTGTTCTTTCAGAACTGTTTTCTTTTCGTAGATCTTAAAGAATAAGTTATTACAGATAATATATTAGAAAGTATTGCATGTACAATGAGACCAGGATTAAAAAATAAATAAATAAAAGGATTGCATGTTTTGGAGTTATCGCTGAGATTCTGAATTTCCCAATGCTCAGTTGTTAGTTTTTATTTATTTATTTTTTTTGAAGTGGAGTTTTACTCTTGTTGCCCAGGCCGGAGTACAGTGGTGCGATCTCGGCTCATTGCAAACTACCTCCTGGGTTCAAGTGAGTCTCCTGCCTCAGCCTTCCGAGTAGCTGGGATTACAGGCATCACTGTGCCCAGCTAATTTTTATATTTTTAGTAGAGACAGGGTTTCTCCATATTGGTCAGGCTGTTCTTTAACTCCAGACCTCAGGTGAGCCACCCGCTTTGACCTCCCAAAGTGCTAGGATTAGAGGAATGAGCCACCACGCCCGGCCTGTTAATTGTTTTTTAAGGAAGTAAAGCTGAAAATTTAAGATTGCCTTCTAAAGTTTAATAAAGTAGGTTTAACAACTTTGGAAATTCAGTGTATTTTAAAACTAGGTTCTTTTTTTTCTATATTGTAACAGTTTACCAACCAATGTGTGTTTGTAGTCTGAATGATGATAGACATAATTCTGTCATCTGTTTACCTGGCCCTTTGGACTGTTCCTCAAATATGCTATTCTATTCAAGTCTAGGTAGTTTTATGCAGTCGGGTAGTGGGTAGATGAGAGTGGAGTTGTTAAAATTGCTACTAAAATATGTTCCCTATCAAATTTAATCCAAAGGACTGTTCTTACCTGATTAAAGATACTGCTGTCAACAGTCTATAAAGTTCCCCTGACATCTGAATTAAAGCAAACTCTCTGCTATGCCAACTGTATCTCTTTTTGACATTTAATATTATATTCATAGCACCCTTTTCTTTTTCTTTCTCTTTTTCTTTTTTGAGACACAGTCTCGCTCTATCGCCCAGGCTGGAGTGCAGTGGCGCAATCTCAGCTCACTGCAGCCTCCACCTCCCAGATTCGTGGGATTCTTCTGCCTTGGCCGCCCAAGTACCTAGGATTACAGGCATGTGCCACCATGCCCGGCTAATTTTTATATTTTTAGTAGAGATGGGGTTTCACCATGTTGGCCAGGCTGGTCTCGAACTCCTGACCTCAAGTGATCTGCCTGCCTCGGCCTCCCAAAGTGCTGGGATTACAGGCATGAGCCACCACGCCTGGCCTATATTTGCAACTTTTGAGGTTTAGAAAGTTTGATGTCTAAAAAACACATTTAAAAAATGTTTCAGGAAAAATGTTATAGTAAACATCATCTAGAATTAAATTGATTTTCTTTTTAGTATAATGGATATGAAAGTCACCATATTTTTAAAAGAGCAATTTCACATTACATTTTTTAAAAATCTATGCAATCTACCAATTAAGGTGAACTGTTATAGCAGGGAAGTATTTGGCTAGAGAAAAAGATAATTTTATTTAGTATCCCAGAATTAATGATTTGAAGAAATATATAGTACTATTTTAGTTTTTAAACTTCAGAAATTTGAGGATTTCAGAAAAGAATTTAGCCTGGTTATTTTAAGTGACAGGACTATTTCTTGCATTTAATACTTAATAATTTGCCTAATTTGTTACATATTTGTTATTGTTTGGCATATTATCAAATTTAATCAATATTAAAATCCTATGGAAAGTATAGGAGAATATTTTAGTCCATTATTAATGCCTTCTAAAGATAATAGAGAAGCTTTTATGTCTAGGCTTTTTAAGAGTATGTATAGGCTGGGCACAGTGGCTCACACCTGTAATCCCAGTACATTGGGAGGCGGAGGTGGGCGGATCATGAGGTTAGGAGTTCCAGGCCAGCCTGGCCAACATGGTGAAGCCCTGTCTCTACTAAAAATACAAAAATTAGCTGGGTGTGGTGGCACGTGCCTTTAATCCCAGCTACTCAGGAGGCCGAGGCAGGAGAATCACTTGAACTCAGGAGGCAAGGTTGCAGTGAGCCAAGATCATGCCATTGCACACCAGCCTGGGCGACAGAGCAAGACTCTGTCTCAAAAAAAAAAAAAAAAAAAAAAGAGTGTGTGTAATATAATGCCTAGAAAAAGGCTCAAAGATTATATGTGAAAATGTTGATGGTGATTATCCCTAAATGGTATGATATGGGTGAGTTTTGTATTTTCTTTTTCCTTCTCTGTATTTAATTAAATTTCTTTACAGAACAAATAACGAATAAAATACCTTGTAAGATTATAGTTTGAAAATGTGCTTCCAAAATCTGTATTTAAGAGTTTTATTTCAGCATGTAATTACAACTAGTGAGTTTCTTTTTAAAAATAAAAGGAAAATTAGAACACTTAAATTTTAGTCTTTTAGGTATACTCAGGGAACCTTGCATGGTTATTCACTATTGCATGTGTTATCAACACATAACTTTATGTTCTTTTTTAGTAGGGGAACTTGATAATGGAAAACAGTATGAGGAATTGTCACACTGTATGAGATTTTAGACTAAGGCATAAGAATGGAACTGGATGTTAGTTCCTCTTTTATCACACTTGCTCTTCAAGTTACCTGGCCACGTGTCCCTTCTAGAATTTCCTGTGTTCTTTAGAAACACTAGTTCCTGTGATATGAGAAATCTTCCTGTTTTTCACTTAGTATTCTTAAATAAATGTAATAAAGAACTTTATTATGCTTGTTAGTTCCTTGAGTAGCCTGTGATAGTTGCTCTTGCAGTACTTGTTCCTACTATTTTTACTATCGTAGGCTTTTTCTAAATGCATAGAGCAGGAGGTACATACTTATCTAGCAATACCTCACTGATGTCTGACATACCAAAGAAAGTATATTTGATATTTATCTTAAGAATTAATATCAGTTAAAAATGAAAATTTCTTTGAAACAATTTAATATTGTAGGCAGATTTAGAAATGGGTTTGAGACAGTTCCGTGTGCCAGTTCATCTCATTTTTCTTCGTTTACTGCCTCTAATTTTCTTCCAGCATTTCATCGTGTTTTGTGATCTGGTACATTCCTGACTTTTGGCATATAATATTGATAATAAGATGAATCTTTTGGTCTCATATTTAGTATAAGATTTAGGCCACAAACATCTAATGGAGTCATGGGTAGAAAATAAGATATAAGAAATTATTGCAGACGTTTAACTTTTAAATTGCAGACTATCGGTGGTCCATGTCAAGTGATAGTTCACAAGTGGGAGACTCATCTACAACCACGATCAATAACCCCTTTAGGTATGGGCATTAACTGCATCTGTTTGAGGCATATGCATAAAGTTACTAATATGCTGCACAATGGCTTAGTGGGATTTAATAAATTTTTATTCTAAAGTTTAAGGTCAATGCATTGTCAGTGCTACAAATTTCACTGAGCATTTCATGGATCTTTCAAAACTGAACAGTTTTTAATTGCCTTTTAAAATAAACTTTATTAGAAATGTTTATCTAGATATTTTTGTTTTCTTGGGTTAGATTAGTTTATGAAATATTTACTTTCATTTGGAATGGTTAGAAAGTTTATAAGATAGCATTCTTCTTGACTGAGCATCCATGGCTCTATTTGTTTACTTGCTCAGGCTTAGAGAACATTTGAAGAAAAAATTAATCCAAAACAAAGATTCTTAAATTTTTAACTTTGAATATTAATAGAGTAAGTTATTCTATTTTTTCTTTTCTTCTTATTTTTTTTTTTTTTAAGAAACTGGTAAATAGTTGAATAAACTTGTATGAATGAATTTGAATTTCTTAAATTCCCTGCTAGCTATGCTAGAATTGCTACTCAGAAAGTTGTTTTCTTTTTTTTGAAAGTTGTTGTCTTTTAAACACATTATCCACTCTTCTTATTCTTTAATATGGCATTTCTCTTCATACAAGTATTTTTGAATTTCCTTGTCCATATTGAAAATAGAATTTGAAGTTCATTTCACATACATTAAATTACCCACATGTATTCATCTATAAATTGACTCAGTGCTGAGAAACGTATCTTTTAGTTTCTAGGTAAAGTTAAAATTGAAAGATAACTGGATGCTAGTTTTCTGGTTTAAATTAGAAAGCAGTGGGAGTTTCTGCTTTACCCCGGAGTAAGGACACATCTCGTTTAAACAGTATCTCATTCCATCCTCTTTATTGGATTTTCTTTTTGTATGTTTTAATACATTTTCGATACTGTATTTAGGATTTTTATGACAGTATACTTAAAATTATAATATTCCCATACTGAGGTTGGAACTTACTAGGTATTGAATGTTTTTAAAAAATTGTATTTTAAAGCATCTTGCAGTTAAATATATTTTATTATGAGAAGTGGGATGATTTTGTTTGTCTTTTAGAAAGGAATGTATATTTTGAGAAATATAACTTTTGAACTTAAAAGCTGTGTGAACGTTACCAGAGAATCATTATTAGGAATTGTCACATCCATTTTGCAAGTATTTCAGACTAATGTTTAAAGTAAACTGGGAAGGGAAGTAGGCAAGGAAGATAAATTGTATTTTACTCAGAGGGGTGGGGCTTTACAGCTTTTCTCATTGAGTTGAAATTTCTGTTAGGAGAAGGGGATGTGCTAGCATTTATTCTTTTGGTAGTTCCTCACAGCTCTGTACATACAGGTAAGTTCACGCTGTTTGTAAAGTAAAGCTTTTAACTGGCAGTAGCGAATAGTTGGGATATGAGGAGAATTACATTTGAGACAAGTTCAGAATATGCACTACATAAGAATAAGCATTTTAATTGTGCCAAGACCTTTGGTTTGAAAATCGAGGAGTTATCATGGTCCAGCAACCTGTGAGTCTTGTACATTGGTTAGTGTAGAAGTTAATCCCAGTGCCTCTAGAGCACCTTTCTGAAGAGTTTTCTTTTTCTTCCTTTTAACATAATGGATAATCAACAAAGTGTATAAGAACTATTACTGTTTGCTAGCCTCCTTTAAAGGGAATTCTTTATTGAGGGCTACAATAAATATGCTTATTCACCTTGGGCTGCTTTTAAGCTGTAGATTTAATATTATAAATGATCTTTAAGGTGGGTAATTTCTCTTGTTCATTGAGTATGCATCAAGAGTTTTAACTAAATTTTCTATTTTCCTTAAATTCTAGAAAGCGAAATTATTATTGACGATGGACAATTTGGAATCCACAGTAAGTGAGACTGACTTATTTAAATGTCTACTGAAATGATTGAGATGTTACTCTACGTTTCATTGGAAGTATATAGCACAGGAAAATAGAACATACAGTCGTGTGCTGCATAACGATGTTTTGGTCAAAGACAGACCACACATACGGCAGTGGTCTCATACGAGTATAATGGAGCTGAAAAATGCCTGTCGCCCAGTGACATGGCCGTCGTAACGTAGCGCACGTTATAGTACAGCGCATTATGTTTTCTATGTGTGGATGTGTTTAGATACACAAATGCTTACCATTGTGTTATGTAGTTGCCTATAGCATTCAGTATGCTGTACGGTGTTGGAATCTAGGAGCAACAGGCCACACCATCTAGGTTTGTGTAAGTACATTCCCTGATGTTCCCACAACAATGAAATCGTCTAATGACGCATTTCTCAGAACTTACCTTCATTGTTAAGCAATGCATGACTGTAGTGTATGATTTTGAAAATAGAGACTAGATCCAAAAAACAAATCCCTTCTGTTAAATAGTAAGTAGTTTCTAATATAATTCTTGCGCTTTAAAATGTTATCCTTTTGGTTTTCACTTGACTAGCAATTTCAGGTGTATAATGTTATATAATTTAAAGTGTGTAGTATACTGAACTGCTAATGTAGCCTTTTACCTCTTTTATATTTGAAATTACATTAATGTTTCTAAATATCTGAAGTGTGAAATGTTACACTTAAGACTAAGTTTGTGAATTTTGTGTGTTTGTATATCTGCATATACTGTAAAATTCAGACTAACCAGAGTGTTCTAGTAATTCTGGCTGAATGTTTAAGTTAATTTGAGATAGAGTAGAAAATGCTTTAACTTCTGAATATGTTGAAAGTGTTATTTGTGTATTTTCTGTTTTAGCAAATACCATATCCTAAGAATTCTAATTATCTTCAGTGACTGGAATTCTTACCCCTGCCCACCCAGGCTGGAGTGCAGTGGCGCAATCTTGGCTCACTGCAGCCTCCGACCCTGAGGTTCAAGAGATTCTCTTGCCTCAGGCTCCTGAGTAGCTGGGATTATAGGCTCCTGCCACCATGCCCAGCTAAGTTTTGTATTTTTTTTTTTAATAGAGACAAGGTTTTGCCATGTTGGCCAGACTGGTCTGAAACTCCTGACCTCAAGTGATCCACCCGCCTCAGCCTCCCAAAGTGCTAGGATTACAGGTGTGAGCCACCATGCCCAGCTGGGTGACTGGAATTCTTCTTCTTCTTTTTTTTCTTTTTTTTTTTTTTGAGATGGAGTTTTCGCCCTTGTTGCCCAGGCTGGAGTGCAATGGCACAATCTTGGCTGACTGCACTCTCTGCCTCCCAGGTTCAAGCGATTCTCCTGCCTCAGCCTCCTGAGTAGTTGAGATTACAGGCTTGTGCCACCATGCCCAGCTAATTTTGTATTTTTAGTAGAGACGGGGTTTCTCCATGTTGGTCAGGCTGGTCTTGAACTGCCAACCTGAGGTGATCCTCCTGCCTCAGCCTCCCAAAGTGCTGGGATTACAGGCATGAGCCACCGCACCCAGCTGGAATTCTTACAGTGTATCAGGGCTGTTATATTAAACTGCATTCTCTCTTTTTTTTTTTTTTTGAGATGGAGTCTTGCTCTGTCACCCAGGCTGGAATGCAGTGGCGCAATCTCCACTCACTGCAGCCTCCACCAGCTGGGTTCAAGCAATTCTCCTGCCTCAGCCTGCTGAGTAGCTGGGACTACAGGTGAGTGCCATCATACCTGGCTAATTTTTGTATTTTTAGTAGAGATGGGGCTTTTCTGTGTTGGTTAGGCTGGTCTCAAACTCCTGACCTCAAGTGATCTGCCAGCCTTGGCCTCCCAAAGTGTTGGGATTACAGGTGTAAGCCACCATGCCCGGCCTGCATCCTCATTTTGAATGCTGTACTGTAGGAGTCAAAAGGTGGAAAGAGGGTGGGCGGACTTGTGTTTGTACTGACTCTGAATCAGAGATAAATTGCTGATAACCAGTTTGCTTTCCTGCTGAGCACAGGAAAGAACAGGCCTGAATGTTTTGGTTGTGGTTTTTATTAGGTATATGTGTTTATGTATGGTAGAAATGAACATGCTCTGGCAGTATTTAAATAGGAATTTGACATCTTTTCCTTGATTTTGTTTGAGATTGTTTATATTACATCAGAAAATAGTGTACAATACTTGAATAGCTTTAGTGTTAAGTGTTTTAGAGTCTTTATTACTTTCATAAGTAGTATTTACACTACATGTTTTGGAGTGCTTTATGGAGTAGTAGTTTTTGCTTGAGCTGTGATGCATGGTCTCACTTTGTCTTTTCCGGAAAAGAAAAGGTTAAAGTCCCACAGTTATTAAGCATTCTTAAGTTAGGAGAGAATTTCTAAGGAGAGAAGTTTCTTGGTATTTATTTATTTTAACCCTGTTTATGAAAAAGCTTAGGTCCAAAACAGCTGACAGTTTCTCTGGTATTTATGAAAATTTTGTTACCTATATTAAGTAGGTGAGTAGCTTCAAGTTAATGCTAACAGTGTTGTCACGATCATGCAGTTTATTTATGGCAGAATATATAAATTTGAGAATATGGAATTGACTCACAGTTCTGTTCTTACCTTCTGATATCTCAGATCCCCAGGACTAGTGGCATAACTAGTTGCAGCTAAATATCAAAAGTGACGCTTTGGAAGTGTAACAGTGATCCCTAGTAGAACAGTTGCTAGGTTAGATGCTATCTTGGACCATGTGCTCTTTCTGAAATAGATTTGTATTATTTCAGTCATGGATTCAATATGAATATTTTAATTTATTTGTGCTGTGACAGCATAGCTAATTATTAATATTCATTTAATTTCCCTCCCTATTTTATATAAAAGTTATATTTTAATGAAGAATTTAAGACTACCTGTGTATTTGCTTTGGGGAGAAGAGTACCAGTGTTAGGTAACCTCAGTGTATTATTACAGTGTGAATGTGGGCAGGGTGAGGTGGCTCATGCCTGTAATACTAGCACTTTGGTAGGCCTGAGGAAGGCGGATCACTTGACGTCAGAAGTTCAGGAGTTTGAGACCAGCTTGGCCAGCATGGTGACACCCTGTCTCTACTAAAAATACAAAAGTTAGCTGGGCATGGTGTATGCCTATAATCCCAGCTACTTTGGAGCCTGAGGCGTGAGAATCACTTGAACCTGGGAGATGGAGTCCTCAGTGAGTTGAGATCACACCACTGTACTCTAGCCTAAGCAACAGAGCAGGACTCTGTCTCAAAAAAAAATGAATTTATTCCTTTTAGATTTTTTTCAAAGATGGTATTGATAGAACCAGGATCTTTTCTGAAGGCCTTTGGAATATGTATTCTAAATCTGTCTGTTCACAATGATTCATTATTTTGGGATTCTTTTCTTTTCTTTTCTTTCTTTTTTTTTTTTTTTTTTTTGTGTGAGACGGAGTCTCGCTCTGTTGCCCAGGCTGGAGTGCAGTGGCGTGATCTTGGCTCACTGCAAGCTCCGCCTCCTGGGTTCATGCCATTCTCCTGCCTCAGCCTCCCGAGCAGCTGGTACTACAGGCGCCCGCTGCCACGCCCGGCTAATTTTTTTGTGTTTTTAGTAGAGACAGGGTTTCACCGTGTTAGCCGGGATGGTCTCGATCTCCTGACTTCGTAATCTGCCTGCCTTGACCTCCCAAAGTGCTGGGATTACAGGCGTGAGCCACCACGCCTGGCCTGTTTTCATATTTAGAAAGGAAAGAATTTAATTCTTTTTTTGTTGTTATTCTAAAAATACTTATTTGCTGAAAGGATCTTTTCCATCAGATTTTTACCTTTGGAACCTATGAACAACGGTTTAGGCAGGGGTCTAGGAAACAAATCATGGATTAGATAGATCTCATTAAAAAATGTATTTCCTTTGGAGGTAAAAAAAAAAAAAAAGTGAGTGTGAACTAGAATTATCAATGCATATAGGTACTTATTGTGTTGTTTAAAAAAATGTATAATAATTACTGTTCTTCATATTTATTCTGTCAGATGGTGTTGAAACTCTGGATTCTGGATGGCTGACGTGTCAGACTGAAATAAGATTACGTTTGCATTATTCTGAAAAACCTCCTGTATCAATAACCAAGAAAAAACTAAAAAAATCTAGATTTAGGTATGACCATGTATATGTTTATTATGCCATTTTTTTTAACTAGTGCTGTAGATTTCAGACTCAATTGGTTTTAGTCTTTAAGTTTACACAGTTTGGGATAATGTTACATATTCTAGTAACTACAGGGCTTTGTAATAGTGAACTACTTATCCCCGCTCAGGTTGCTACTGTTGCAGTTAGTCTTAATCTCTACATTTAGAACCAGAAAAAATTTGTTTATATAGATAAGTGGTTTTCTAAGCTTATGTATTTTTATAGTTTCTATTTAAATTTTCATAGTGTAGCAGCAGTTTGTTTTAAAATTGATACAATGTGCTGGGCGTGGTGGCTCACGCCTGTAATCAATCCCAGCACTTTGGGAGGCCGAGGTGGGCAGATCACCTGAGGTCAGGAGTTCGAGACTAGACTGGCCAACATGGTGAAACCGCGTCTCTACTAAAAATACAAAAATTAACCGGGCATGGTGTCGGGTGCCTGTAATCCTAGCTGCTTGGGAGGCTGAGGCAGGAGAATCGTTTGAACCCAGGAGGCAGAAGTTGCAGTGAGCCGAGATCGCAGCCCTGCATTCCAGGCAGAGCGAGACTCTCTCAGAAAAAAAGAAAAAATTGATATAATGGAAATGATTGTCTGCTACATAATGCCATAAAGAGAAAATATTTTTTGGAAATATTCTTCAGTGTTCTAAATTTTACTGTGTCTTGAAAATGAAAAATTTTCCACACAACAGAAAATTTTTGAATATTATGTATGTTTAATTTTTTATATATATATATATTCTTTTGAGAGAAGATCTGGCTGTATCACCCAGGTTGGAGTACAGTGGTGCAATCTCGGCTCACTGCAACCTCCACCTCCCAAGTTCAAGTGATCCTCCCACCTCAGCCTCCCGAGTAGCTGGGACTACAGGCATGTGACACATGCCTGGATAATTTTTATATTTTTTGCAGGTGGGGTTTCACCATGTTGCCTAGGCTGGTCTCAGACTTCTGAGCTCAAGCAGTCCTCCCGCCTCAGCCTCCCAAAGTTCTGGGATTACAGGTGTGAGCCATTGGCCCAGCCCTGGATTTATTTATTTTTTAATGAAAGAATCAACAACCTTAGTAGGCACAATGGTCATTTATCCCATTTTAATACTTTGCAAAAATATATGTGGATAACATCAATATTTTATAAAAACACACCTAATTCCTTAACCTGTAGTATGTGTAGTCTCTGCATAATGCGTTATTTTTGTTATTCGAAGATTTAGCATATTTGGGGGCACTTTAAAATGTAGAATTTAGGCAACATTTGTATGAGTTTTTCGTTTCTGCCACTTCTTGCATCTCATTATTATTTTTTTTTATTACATAGAGTGAAGCTGACACTAGAAGGCCTGGAGGAAGATGATGATGAAAGGGTATCTCCCACTGTACTCCACAAAATGTCCAATAGCTTGGAGATATCCTTAATAAGCGACAATGAGTTCAAGTGCAGGCATTCACAGCCGGAGTGTGGTTATGGCTTACAGCCTGATCGTTGGACAGAGTACAGCATACAGACAATGGAACCAGATAACCTGGAACTAATCTTTGACTTTTTTGAAGTGAGTAGTTACTGCAGTGAGGGGAATGCAGGGACACGCTTATTTTAACATATGTTTTGATTTTTATTTTAATCTAATTTGTGTAAAGCTAATTTTTTAGAGGTACGCGCCTCTGTACAGTTAAGCTTAAAAGACTTAGGGGATGAGCTTATTTTAACGTATGTTTCGATTTTTATTTTAATCTAATTTGTGTAAAGCTAACTTTTTAGAGGTATGCTCCTCTGTACAGTTAAGCTTAAAAATCTTAGAGTTGTCATCTTCAAGTACTATTAAAAATATAATTAAGAGAACAGCAGTATTGCTGTTTCACATCAAGACCAGATGTCTTTGATGCCTGTCTGCTAAATCTAAATGTGAATGAATTGTATCCAAAGGAACCATGAGCAGTAAATAGAGACCAGGGCAGGGTTTTTACCTCTTGGCGGGCATACCAATGTAAGAAGTGTGATCGAGTTCTCATTATGATGAAGCCTGTCGTTTATTGAGGTACTTTATTAGGATTTGTTGATGGGACTGACTTGCAACTTGATATTGTAAATATGTAATGAAATTATAAAGTTTGTGCCAGGTTATTGACAATCTGTGCTGCTAACTTTCTGGAGCTACATGTGATACTTACACTAGTGCTTGCAGATCACTGGCTGTTCATATTTCCCCAACACATAATACTTGGTACATCCCCTAAGGTCCTAACTGCTGTCGGCCTGGCTTAGTAGTGATATGTAGTGGTTTTCTTAGCCTCTAGCTCCACCTCCACACCCATTTATACTAGATTAGAGTTTAAATCTTGAAGGGTAGGGAATACGTCTTGACCACCAGTAGCCCCCAGCCCATTTCTTAACGACAGAATTCAGGATGGATTTTTAAAAATCTAATCTTAAGCAGTAAGATCTGTGGGACTCTATTATAAAAATATGAAGTTTTGATGACTTCTTTCTTTTTCTTTTTTCTCTCTTTTTTTTTTTTTTTTTTCCTGGAGGGAGGGTCTTGCTGTGTTGCCCAGGCTGGAGTACAGTGACATGATCATGGCTCACTGCAGCCTCAACCTCCTGGGCACCAGTGATCCTCCTGCCTCAGCCTCCCAAGTAATTGGGACTACAGGTGTGTACCACCACACCCAGCTAATTAAAAAAAAACTTTTTTGGCTGGGTGCGGTGGCTCGCACCTGTAATCCCAGCACTTTGGGAGGCCAAGGCAGGCGGATCATGAGGTCAAGAGTAAGAATACAAAAATTAGCCAGGTGTGGTGGCACTTGCCTGTAATCCCAGCTACTCGAGAGACTAAGGCAGGAGAATTGCTTAAACCCAGGAGGCGGAGGTTGCAGTGAGCCAAGATCATGCCACTGCGCTCCAGCCTGAGCGACAGAGCAAGACTTCGTCTCAGAAATAAAAAAAAAAACAACAACTTTTTTTTGTTGTTGAGACGGGGTCTTTGTTGCCCAGGCTGGTCTTGAACTCCTGGGCTCAAGCGA
The DNA here is from genome assembly GCF_003255815.1 of Theropithecus gelada. NCBI lineage: Eukaryota > Metazoa > Chordata > Mammalia > Primates > Cercopithecidae > Theropithecus > Theropithecus gelada. The sequence continues at coordinate 76,894,758 of NC_037678.1, read as the reverse complement.
TCCTCCTGCCTTGGCCCCTCGGAGTGCTGGGATTACAGGTATGAGTCTCCGCTCCTGGCCTGAACGTTTTCTTGTTGCTTCCTTTTAATAAACCTGCCTTTTAATAAACTCTTGAATGTCCTACCTTCCCTTTAATTTGGTTAGCATTTTTTGTAATAGTGTTTTATTCATAGACTAGGCTGATAAAATATCCAGTGTAATCTCAAAGTGAGTATAGTATTTGGTTTCCTAGAGAGTTACTATCCCTATATGACTCTTGTGTAGACACATTTTTTTTTTTTTTTTTGAGACGGAGTCTCACTCTGTCGCCAAGGCTGGAGTGTAGTGGCGTGATCTCAGCTCACTATAAGCTCCTCCTCCTGGGTTCACGCCATTCTCCTGCGTCAACCTCCCGAGTAGCTGGGACTACAGGCGCCCGCCATCATGCCCGGCTAATTTTTTTGTATTTTTAGTAGAGACGGGGTTTCACCGTGTTAGCCAAGATGGTCTCGATCTCCTGACCTTGTGATCCGCCCACCTCGGCCTCCCAAAGTGCTGGGATTACAGGCGTGAGCCACCATGCCTGGCCGTGTAGACACGTTTTTAGAGAAGATGTTAAAAATTCACTACAAATATATCTTAGTCCTAAAACAACATAAAAGTGATTAGAAATTTTCGAGCAGTGCTTTAAATTTAAACTGAATGAGACTCCGTCTCGAAAATACATACATGTTTAAACTGTACAAGAAAATGTATTTAATTTTTTTTTTTTTTTTTTTTTTTTTTTTTTNGACTGAAGACATCATATTTACTATATTTTAAATACATTTTAGCTTTTGTATTTTTTTTCTAGTGACTTTTAATTAATTTATTTTTTTGAGAAGGATTCTTTTTTTTTTTTGAGACGGAGTCTCGCTCTGCCGCCCAGGCTGGAGTGCTGTGGCCGGATCTCAGCTCACTGCAAGCTCCGCCTCCCGGGTTTAGGCCATTCTCCTGGCTCAGCCTCCCGAGTAGCGGGGACTACAGGCGCTCGCCACCTCGCCCGGCTAGTTTTTTGTATTTTTTAGTAGAGACGGGGTTTCACCGTATTAGCCAGGATGGTCTCGATCTCCTGACCTCGTGATCCGCCCGCCTCGGCCTCCCAAAGTGCTGGGATTACAGGCGTGAGCCACCGCGCCCGGCCAATGTATTTAATTATAGAGAAGACATCAAGTCACTTGAATATAAATTTGATTGTATCTCTTTCTTATCAGTTCTGCCCAGAGATTCTCAGTTGACTTTAAGTGAGGTTTTTGATCTTTAAATTGAAAATACTGAATTTCTTTTTTTTTTGAGATGGAGTCTTGCTCTGTTGTCCAGGCTGGAGTGCAGTGGCACGATCTCAGCACACTGCAGCCTCCACCTCCCGGTTTCAAGCATTTCTCCTGCATCAGCCTCCTGAGTAGCTGGTACTGCTGGCATGTGCCACTATGCCTGGCTAATTTTTTGTATTTTTAATAGAAATGGGGTTTCACTATGTTAGCCAGGCTAGTCTCGAACTCCTGACCTCGTGATCCGCCTGCATTGGCATCCCAAAGTGCTGGGATTACAGACGTGAGCCACTGCACCTGGCCGAAAATATTGAAGTTTTTATGAAAAAAATACATATACATATTTCATATATAGGTGATATATATATATATGTATGTGTAAATTATGTATGTATGTAATACAGAAGTTTAAAAATTAAGATTATTTTAAATCTCATTTTTTCAGGAAGATCTCAGTGAGCACGTAGTTCAGGGTGATGCCCTTCCTGGACATGTGGGTACAGCTTGTCTCTTATCATCCACCATTGCTGAGAGTGGAAAGAGTGCTGGAATTCTTACTCTTCCCATCATGAGCAGAAATTCCAGGAAAACAATAGGCAAAGTGAGAGGTAAGTTTGAAGACACTGCCAAATAACCCAAGGGGTTAAGTTGGAATTTTAATTAGTTTCAAATTAAGTATTTGATAATGATAAAGATGAAATTAATAATTTGCTTTGGTATCAATTTAAGGAGCATGTCTGTTACATTTTCTAAAAGTTTTGAATCTTGATTTTTTTTGTTGTTGTTTGATAGAAACTGATAAAGCTGACTTGAGTGGTATTTAAATATAATTCAGCTCATAATGGCCCTTTTAATCGTTTTTGTTTTTGTTCCTCCCTCTTTTTTCCTATGAAAGTTGACTATATAATTATCAAGCCATTACCAGGATACACTTGTGACATGAAATCTTCATTTTCCAAGTATTGGAAGCCAAGAATACCATTGGATGTTGGCCATCGAGGTGCAGGAAACTCTACAACAACTGCCCAGTAAGTTGAATATTTGAGTAGGATTAGCATTTGGTGTAGCTCATGTTTGATAGAGTTATACTGGTTTTCTCAGCAAAGGTGAAATGATGTTTTTATTTTTTACCAAGGGAATTTAATGTAATTTGGTAATTGGAGTTAGAGACCAACCTTAAAATTCTGGTCAATTTTATAATATATCTACTGAATTGATAAGGAGGAAGACATTAAAAATTAAAAGACAGGAAGGAAAGCTTGATGCAGAAAGCTTTGGTAGCATCAGTGTGTGTGTCTGTATTGTGGTCCTTACTTTTGACGTGTTGCCCTCTCTCAGTCTGAGTTTCCGCATCTATAAAATGGAAGGGTTAGGACAGCATTATCCCAAGTCTAGAAAAGTGTGATTAAACTCAAGGAATATTAGTTAACTTGAACCTCAACCAAAAGATGCTGTCTCTCCTCAACAGATATTAGATTGTAGCCTGGAATAGTTGTCTTCCCTTTCTACTTTTATAAGTTTGTTTAATTACCAGTGCTATAGCTCATGCCTCAGATTTTCTACTGTAAATTTTAATCCCTCTCCATTTTGTTTTAAAGTGATGCTGTGGAGACGATTAGGATTTTTTAATTTTAAGGTCTATAAAAAACCATTTAAGGAAGAAGGACCCTCACCCGCCCCCACCTTTTTTGTTTGTTTGTTTTTGAGACAGGGTCTCTGTAGTTCAGGCTGGAGTGCAATAGCACATTCTTGTCTTACTGCAGCCTCAATTTCCGGAGCTCAAGCCATTCTTCCACCTCAGTCTCCCCAGTGGCTGGAACCACAGGCACGTGGTACCATGCCCAGCTATATTTTTGGTATTTTTCTATAGATACCAGGTCTCACCTTGTTGCCCAGGCCAGTCTCAAACTCCTGAGCTCAAGTGATCTGCCTGCCTCAGCCTCCCAAAGTGCTGGGGTTACAGGCGTGAGCCACCGCACCTAACCTCTCAGGCCCCATCTTAAACAATACATTTTCCCCCTTTCTGTTCTTATTATTAATAGATTTTCCACACTTCTATCCTGCGTGTGTGTCGGTTGTTTCTCATTCCCCCACAGTCTGCCAGTAGTAAGTCCTTTGGAGGCTGTATTGCAAGGAGCAGGTTTTTATGTCTCTATTTCTTCTGCCATTGAAAAGGATTATTTTTACTGATCACTTTGCATGGCTCCAAGAAAAAAGTCCATAGTACAGGGCAAGTGTATGTTGTGTTGGCTATGTTGGTATACAGCTTGTAAATATCTATCACTGTTAGAGCTTGCATTTAAGGAATAAATTCCTAGTGACAGCCATAGTCATATTTGGGGGATGTCAAAATTGGCCTCAAAATACAGAATAAGTACTGTTTCCCATTGTTGAAAATACACTTTGCCTCTTTATTACATTTGTTTCTTTATCTTCCCTATAGTTTATGATAACTGTATTTCTTCTTTTCAGGCTGGCTAAAGTTCAAGAAAATACTATTGCTTCTTTAAGAAATGCTGCTAGTCATGTAAGTAACCTTTAAATAACTTTAGACTGCTGAGGTAGAGAAATATGGATCAGGGAGTCTCCTCCAGTTTTTATTAATAGTTAGAAAGGGGAAGTATCTCTTGGCATTTATATTCAGGTCCATGGTGAAGATTGGGATAAAGACAATAGAACCATAAGCATCTTTTCTTTTTTTTTGAGACAAGGTCTCGTTCTGTTACCCAGGCATGGAATGCAGTGCTGCGAACATGGCTCACTGCAGCCTCAATCTCCTGGGCTCAGGCAGTCCTCCCACCTCAGCCTCCGTAGTAGTGGGAATAGAGACATGTGCCGCCATGTCTGGCTAATTTTTAAATTTTTTTTTCTTTTGTGGAGACAGGGTCTCACTATGTTGCCCAGGCTGGTTTCAAACTCCTGGGCTCAAGCGATCCTCCCGCCTCAGCCTTCCTAAGTACTGGGATTATGGGTATCAGCCACTGTGTCTAGCCAGCATCCTTTTTTGAGATAATAAATTTTGAGTAATTGAGACAAAAAAAAAAGTTCCCACTAAGCATTGGTTTTCACCACCTGAATAATGTGCTTATTCAGATACTCACTTTGGAAAAAATGCCTTTAGAAAGATTTGATGGGACAGGCACGGTGGCTCACACCTGTAATCCCAGCACTTTGGGAGGCCGAGATGGGCAGATCACCTGAGGTTGGGAGTTCAAGACCAGCCTGGCCAACATGGTGAAACCTGGTCTGTACTAAAAATACAAAAAATTAACCGGGCATGGTAGCCTGCGCCTGTAATCCCAGCTACTTGTGAGACTGAGGTGGGAGAATTGCTTGAATCTGGGAGGTGGAGGTTGCTGTGAGCTGAGATCACGCCACTGTTTTCCAACCTGGATGACAGAGTAAGACTCAGTCTCAAAAAAGAAAAAAAAGAAGGAAAGATTTGATGGTGATTTTATGTAACACTTGAAAAAAGTGTATCAGCTGGGTGTGGTGTCTCATGCCTGTAGTCTCACCTACTTGGGAGTCTGAGGCAGGAGCTTTGCTGGAGCCCAGGAGTTTGAGGCTGCGGTGAGCTATGATATGGCCAGTGCACTCCAGCCTGGATGACAGAATGAGACTCTATCTCTTTAAAAAACAACAAAAAAAAGTATCAGTTTCTACCCTTGCATAGCAACTTGATTGTCTTCCTTAACTCCTTGTTTTTTTTTTTTTTAATCCAGTTATAAAGGATTAGAGTCTGTTTTTTAGCTTTTAGGATTTTCAGCAACTGCAACTTGGACATTTTTAATCAATAACCTGAGATTTTTCTCCCCTCTTCCTCTGTACTTGTCTGGACCGCCTCACATTCCAAAGTGAAACTAGGGGAAAAATGGAGGAACATCTCATTTTTTAATTTCCACTTTTTCCACAATGTACTCCATATGCCCTCAACTTTGCCTTGTAAAAAATAGTTCGGGAAGTAAACTTGGCTAGTCAGTGTTTAACCTCATTACTTACATGAACTAACATCTATTCTGAGGTGTACTTTTAAAATACTTTAACCTCTCTGAAATTGGAATGGGTTTACAACTTAGCTTTGAGTTGTAATTTAATTGGCAGCATATTTCCCCCTCTTAGTGGTATGTAAAATAATGCATTTTAAAATTCATGACATCTTGAATTGATTATAATTTTAATATTTAAAATAGTAGTATATTGTTTTATCTTTGTTGAAAATATATTTATTAGTAGTATTGGGCTATAGTTTATAATTAATTTGCAACCAGTTTTACTGTCATGGCTAGTCTAAACATCATTTCATTAGCTATAAACATGATGGCCTGGTCGCCCAGGCTGGAGTGCAGTGGCAGGATCATAGCTCACTGCAGCCTCAACCTCCTGGGCTCAAGTGATCCTCCTGCTTTGGCTTCTCAAGTAGCTGGGACCACAGGCATGTGTCATCACACCTGGCTAATTGTTGTATTTTTTGTAGAGACAGGATCTCACTATGTTGCTCAGGTGGGTTTTGAACTTGTGGGCTCAAGCTATCCCCTCACTTGGCCTCCCTAAGTACTGGGATTATAGGCATGAGCCATCTTGCCTGGTGTGATGAGCCAGGTTTTTTTTTGTTGTTGTTGTTTTTGTTTTTGTTTTTTTTGAGATGGAGTTTTGTTCTGTCTCTCAGGCTGGAGTACAGTGGCGTGATCTCAGCTCACTGCAACCTCACCTCCTAGGTTCAAGCGATTCTCCTGTTTCAGCCTCCTGAGTAGCTGAGATTGTAGGCGTGTGCCACCGTGCCCAGCTAATTTTTGTAATTTTGGTAGAGATGGGGTTTCCCCGTGTTGGCCAGACTGGTCTTGAACTTCCGACCTCAAGTGATCTGACTGCCTTAGCCTCTCAAAGTGCTAGCATTATAGGCATGAGCCACCGCACCCCGCCAAGAATTTTTAGATATGTGCTTTTTGAGAGAGGATTTCATTAAGCCTTTTTCTTCCATATTCTAATGAAATCCTTTGTAACTCACAGGGATCACATTTTCAGAAGTGTTATTTTAATTGTTATTGAATTATTTTAATGTTAAATTCATATCTGTGAAGATGTTTTGGTCTGTTATTGGCTTATTACTTAAACCTTACAATGAATTTTGGGATTAAGTTTTGTCTCCTACTAAAATTGTTTTCTATAAGGATTATGGTTGTCTAAAACCAAACAAATTAGAAAGCTACAACTTAAAATGTTTCATAGAACTACTTGGGAATGGTAGGGTTTGTCCTCTTTGGTAGAATGGGTTTTTGGTTTTGTCTTGTTTCAAACAAGAGGTGCTAAGTTTCCCGCATCAGAAGTCTGCAAGGAAGTAGGCTCCCTCGCCATACTCTTGAACTCCTTTGACTCTAGTCTGTGATCCATGTGTATTCACATGTTGAGTTCTACCCCTTGACAACTTAGAGCCGGTGTAAGGGGTAGAAATGCACCCACCTTTTCTAGTACAGCACCTCTGTGGGTCACAGCAAAGTAGTGTTACAGAATTTTCAAACCTTCCTTCCTTCTATCGCAGCTGGCCTTCTTTCAGGAAAGGTGCATATTTGTATGTCAGTTTATGACATACAGACTTTAACTGAATTAATTCATGGGGGTGAGTGGATCTGCCTTTTTCTTTCTTTCTTTTTTTTTCTTTAATTTCAGTCCTGCTCCTTCTGTATGAATCTGGTTTTTAGAAATTTGGGTTTAACTATAATTCATGTCTTCCTCATTTGTTTGGCTCTCATTAGGAAACTGGACATGAGCATCATCTTTTTCCTGTTTCTGTTTTCTCTGTCTGTTCATCAGCAGTTATGGCTTCCTCTTTCATTCAGTACTGACATTTTGCTGAGAAAGGCTGTACAGTGGACTGCTCAGGTGCACTAAGGAGCAGAGCTAAGGCGCTTTGCAGCTTATTCCTTTCCTCACCAAATCTTTCATGTTAGCTGTGCAGCTAAGGTTTGCAGGGACAGTGGGCAGCAATGTGAGGGATCCCTGAGCTCGAGGCACTTGTTGGGTTCCGTTTCTGCCGATAGCAGTTGTAGAAGTGACAGCCCGAAGGCTGTCTCACTGCCACTGAGGTGCCTCTGGATGTTTTAAAGTGAATCTGTGTCCATTTTTTTTTTTTTTTTTTTTTTTGCCCAGGAAAAAGTAGCTGTGCTTTTGCAAAAGAGAAAAGCCATTGTTTTAAGAGAATACGTTACTTTTTAGAAAAAGTTTGTACAGGTCCATAATTTTATAGTGAACAAAAATTTCTTATGTTCTTGCAGTTTGAGATGTACTGTGTACCAGGCAATGTTTTTCAAATACTTGCTTCCTTCTATCAGGGTGCAGCCTTTGTGGAATTTGATGTACACCTTTCAAAGGACTTTGTGCCCGTGGTATATCATGATCTGACCTGTTGTTTGACTATGAAAAAGGTACGTTGAAATTTCTTCATTTCAGACTCTTAATGTTAGCTAAAAGGTTTAAAAACTAGGAAGTTTTAAAAATATTTTTAATTACTTATTTAATAGAATTGGTTAATTCATTTTTTTGGTGTATTCCTGCCAGTCCTTCCCTCTCATGCTCTTGCAACATTGAGACAGTAATGAGGTGGGATACTGCCTTCCTAGAGTAGGGTCTCTGTTGCTGAATACACTTTATTATGTTATAGAAAAGGGACATTCCAGGTGATTTCTGTGGTGGTGTGACTGTCTGTGCTACTATATTGAGGCAAGAGAGGAAGATACCATAGTGTTTGTTTTCTGGGATTCCAGCTGTTTCTGCTTCAAGCTTCTTCAATTAATAAAGCTAGTGAGCCACAGTGAAAAATTCAAAAAGTGGTTTGGAGTTAGATGGCGGAGGGCCTCAGTGAAGAGGTTTAGACTCAAGAGCTAGGGAGGTAGGGAATACTTTTTAGCTGAAAAGGGAAATGTTCACGACTAATGTTTTGGTAGCTGATGAAATAGGAATGTCAGAGGACAGAGACTGCAGGCAGGGCGAGCAGCAATGTGGGCTACAGGAAAGGTAAGCCTGAATTGGAGTAGGGGACCAGAAGAATGGAGAAGAGGGCATAATGGGGGCGGCGGGGGGGGAGGATTCCAGAATGAGATTTAAAAATTTATGTAGCTTTAAAAAAACTGTAATTGTTTTTGTGCAAACATAATCGTGACAATGATGTAGTCCCTAAACATCAGTATACTATGTAACCAAGTGATTTCTCAGAAACGTGAATGCTAAAACTGTGTTGGGTATTAATTTCCAACTGAGTTGATTTCAAGTTAGTCTAGTTTGCTAACATCACTGTACCAGATACTGCCTGTTGTATGAAAGAGTGTGACAAGGAACCTGGCACCACCTGCTGGTGAATTTTAATCAGAGTTCCTAGGGGTTGGATTATTATGATGTATAGGAAAGGACCCTTTTGTTTCTGCGAAATGGTATTAGAAGGAAGGAAGGAAGGAAGGAAGGAAGGGAGGGGGGAGGGAGGAGGGAGGGAGGGAGGGGAGGGAGAAAGGGAGGGGGAAGGAAGGAGATGCATCTATTTAGATTACATGAGTAGAGTGACCAAACACATGAAACAGGTGGTTTTAGCCATGGAAGAACATTAATGAAAAGATAAATGAGAAAGAGTAAAGTGATAAATGATCTTATTAGCCAAGATTGAGATTAATTGATCTAGCTGCAATTTATTTATTTATTTATTTGAGACTGAGTCTTGCTCTGTCACCTAGGCTGGAGTGCAGTGGCATGATCTTGGCTCAGCCTCCACCTCCTGGGTTCAAGCAATTCTGCTGCCTCAGCCTCCTAAGTAGCTAGGACTGCAGACTGCTAAGTAGCTGGACCACGCCCAGCTAATTTTTGTATTTTTTAGTAGAGACAGGGCTTCACCATGTTGGCCAGACTGGTCTCAAATTCTTGACCTCAGGTGATCCGCCCACCTCAGCCTCCCAAAGTGCCAGGATTTACAGATGTGAGCCACTGCACCTGGCCGAGCTACAATTTACTTCTGAAAATCAACGAGAGTTCAAATATTACTAATGCCCCATTTTCACCAGGCTATATCTTGATCTGAAGTTGAACCTGAATGAGTTGAGAAATGAAAGCAATGAACTTTTATATTGAATTTTTATTTTTAAGCTGGTATTTTTCTTATAAAAACATTTCATGTTCATTAGAAAAAATGTAAGTATTTCAGAAGATTATGAAATGAAAAATAAATCTTTCCTGTTTTTCCTTGTTCTCACTGCCTTACTCTTAATAGTTTCTTATGTGTTCCAGAAAAACCTTATGTATGTACAGGTTCATACCAATGTACATGAATGAATATATGTGTGGTGGATTTTAGTATATTTGTTGGACAGATGATTTATTGGTGATACCTTATTTCCTGTAGAAGTGCCTTCAACAGAGTGACATTGATCATTTGATAGACATTAAAACCTAATACAACAGATTTGCTTCTGGGGGAAACATGATAGCTCAGAGTGCTTGTTAAGTATTATGGTTTATAGCTAATCGGACAATTTTTTCATGACGTTTGATGTGTCTGCTGTTTTTAATCAAATATTTAAAAGTATTTGAAAAGATTAGAAACTTACAGAAATAAATTCTATATAGTACTTTCATACTGATATCTAGTCATGTAGTATGGATAAGTATCAAAGAAAATGTATAGACAGCATAACAAGAAGTAGGGGAGATGACTGACTTCTGGTTCTATCTCAGTTGTCTTCAGCGCTACAGCTTTCTCCCAGCTCCTTTTTCCTTCCAGGTATTCTACACTGCAGTAAAAATGAAAGCCAGAATATAAGGGCTGGGAGGTGATGTTAGATTAGAAGGGGTCCCCCGCATGGGCTCAGTATGGCTACTCACTGTTATTCTCATGGTTGAGTAAATAGAGTTGCTAGGCCTGTCTAGTGTGAGCATTCAGTGATAATTTAGGGCTCACTTTTCTCTTAATTTTCTTTCTTTTTTTTTTTTTTAGAAATTTGATGCTGATCCAGTTGAATTATTTGAAATTCCAGTAAAAGAATTAACATTTGACCAACTCCAGTTGTTAAAGGTAGTAATAACAACATGAAATGTAAATTATCCCTTAGTTTAGGACTATTGTACTTGGTTGTATATGGTTATGTTTTCTTTGCACATGGGGATGACTGTTATGTTTAATGTGTAGAGTGTGTGCTTTGGTATTCTGTTCTGTTTGGGAGAAGGGGTCTGTATTGATCCAGCTATCTTCTCCAACCATTTCCATGGACCCCATTGGTTTTTGTATATGAAGGAACAAACTAGACGTAAGTTTTTGTAGGCCATAGTGGCTAGCCTGTTCATAATCTTTAGGTTGCTTCTGTTCTGCAGTAGCCCTTCTTCATATAATGGTCATTATTTTACAGTAGGCCTTTTATGCAATAGTTGGTAAATAAATGTTAATTTCCAATACATTTGAATATTTTGTATCATATCATTTTACATGGTTCCTCTTCCTATCCCTATTAGGAACCTAAATAAATGCATGATTCCCTGTTAACAGTTACCTAGTGAAGAATTTTTATATTCTTCCCTAATTGAGTATTTGATTATTATCTTAAATATATGTATGCACATATAAAATATATACAATGGCTAGTGCTTATTCTTATTAAACTGATAGTTCTACATTTTATAGGCGTTTTTATCTTGCTAGTTTTTCAAGTTATAGTTCTGTTAACCATCTCTTCATAAGCTAAGGCTTCCTTTCCAATTTCATTTTGTTTGTGTGCTTTCTAGCTCACTCATGTGACTGCATTGAAATATAAGGATCGGAAAGGTACGTACCAATATGGAAACACTGTTTTCCTTTTGTAGTTAGCATTAATAGGATTTTTAAAATCCATTTTAGCACATACTTGGTCATTTTTATGAATGTAATACTGGGCCTTCTAAATGTAATTTTATAGTTCGGAAATTTGCATTTGTTTTCTACTAAATACGTATCATGTGTATAGTAACCATTGCATTGCTTTTCTTAGCTTGATGATCAAAGTATTAATACCTATCAATCTTTCCAAATATTCTTAACCATTACAAAGTGGAAAGTAAATCAGCTATAGAATCCAGCTTCAGGGTCAATTTGAACCAGCTCTGTCATTTACCTGTTATGACCGTGGGTAAGCTTTGTCCTGCCTACCACATCCCTTTATAATTTCACTTTGCTTTTCTACTCCCATAGAAATTAATGGCTGTGCCATTCATATGAGGCTTATTGTATTCATTTTAAATCCTTTATTTTCATATATGTCCCATCTTTTCAACTAGAATGTTAGCTCCTCAGGAGTAGGAAAATGTTTTTCTATTCCCAGAGAGTGATGGTGCTGTACATATAGTAGGTGCACTATAGATATAGGTGTTTATCTGTCATTGTGATAACCATACAGTTTTAATATCTTTATAAAGATCGTGAAGTGCTTAAGACTAAAGATTATCCCCACCCAGAGCATAAATGTAACTATATAGGCTCATAGGTATTTTATGACTTTTAGTAATAAAATGAATTCTACCTTTATTCCACTGTAAAATTTTACATGATTTTATCTTTGAATTTGTAATACAGTTTTGTGTGTGTATTTTAAAGAAAAACTTGATATTTTAATTTTTTCCACTTTTGGAAAATAATTTTTTTTAGTCTGTATTAATTGATAATGATAACTAAAGCACAATAGTAGCTATATATTCTCTTAATTTGTAATTTCTGAGCTGATTTTAGTATTTCAAATTTAGTCTTAGCAAAATCACACAACTCTTAATTCTCTGGAAAAATAGCAAAATCACAGCTTGCGAGTACTTTTTAAAGAGCAGTACTTTAGTACAAATTTTATAAGAAAGTAATCACTCTTGGGTCTACAGACTGTTGTCTTATTAATCATTGCAAACTGGTTTTCATGAAGGTTACTTATTTAGAAAATGGGTTTTTGATGGTTAATAAATACAAGAGCCTTTAAAAATACTGTATATAGGGGCCGGGCATGGTGGCTCACTCCTGTAATCCCAGCACTTTTGGAGGCCAAGTTGGGAGAATTGCTTGAGGCCAGGAGTTCAAGATTAGCCTGAGCAACGTAGACCTCATTTCTACAAAAAAAGTTAAAAATGAGCTGGATGTGGTAGTGCACGTCTGTGGGCATAGCTACTCGGGAGTCTGAGGCTGGAGGATCAATACTTGAGCCTGCCTGAGTTTGAGGCTGCACTGAGCGATGATCATGCCACTGTGTTCCAGCCTAGATGACAGAATGAGACCCTATCTCTATTTTAAAAAAGGGGGATCTCAGAGTTACTTATGCTCTCGCGATTCTCACACTCTTTCTTTCCCTCTTTTTTTGGTGCTAAGGATTTAAGAAAGCTCTTAGTGATATAGTGGTTTTTTATTTACTGAGATTTTTTGTTTTAAAATTTCAGAATCTGTGGTCCAGGAGGAAAATTCCTTTTCAGAAAATCAGCCATTTCCTTCTCTTAAGATGGTAAGTTATTGAGGAAAACCAAGGCAAGGCTATCATTAACTTTGTTATGTATGAATAATTTACTTTTGTTTCTTAAAAGGATCCTTAAAAGACTGTGTTAAAAACAATGTTAATATGAACTTATCATCATTGGTGCCTTTAGAGAAGATACTTTTGTGTGTGTGTGTGTGTGTGTGTGTGTGTGTGTGTGTGTAAGAGAGAGAGACAGAGACAGAGACAGAGACAGACAGAGAGAATCTCACTTTGTCATCCAGGCTGAGTGCAGTGGTGTGATCAGGGCTCACTGCAGCCTCCACTTCCTTGGCTCAAGTGATCCTCCCACCTCACTCAGTCTCTCAGGTAGCTGGGACGGCAGGTGTGCACCACCATGCCTGGCTAATTTTTTTATTTTTTTGTAGAGACGGTCTCACCTTGTTGACCAGGCTGGTCTCAAGGGGATTCAAACCCCTGGACTTATGCTGTCCCCCAGCCTCAGCCTCCCAAAGGGTTGAGAATACAGGCATGAGCCAACACACCCAGCCAACAAGATACATTCTTGTGTGGTATACTTGTGCTACTTTTGTTTCTTTCCCCAAGAGTAACTTCTACTCAAATAAATAAAAATTCCCATCTCAGTATGTTAATTTGGTAAGAGTAGCAAATCCATTTATTTCTGTTTATAAATGGAAAGGAGAGGGCACAGGTATGGGGTGAGAGAAAGATGATGGTGGGAGAGGCAGGTTTTTGTTTGTTTGTTTGTTTTTAACAATATTTTAAATTATTCCTTAGTTTTGGGAGAGAAGTGAGTTTCTTCAACCAAAGAAAATAAGTGCCCCTCTTACTTAAGATGATATTGAAATTTCAGAAATACACTCTGAAAAAATAGATCTTCACGCAAAAACTAGCATGAAGATTTAAAAACTAGATACAATTTAATACAGGAATATCCTTGACAGCATCAGGAAAGCCCACACAGATGCCAAAGAGATGCTGGCTCTGCTTTTGTTCTGTCGACTCCAGTTTCTAAATTCTGGTCTTTCTGTTCATGTCAGGTATAGTAGATTTCTTAGGCAAAAATAGGTAATTTTAGTTAACTATTATGTGGAAATTCTTATTTGGGGAGTGGAGCTTATTAGCTTAATGGTTTTTATCTAGTATATTAGCTACTTGCTAAAACTTGATTTAGAAAGGAAAGATTTAGAAATGATTTAGAAAGGAAAGACGTGACTACGATGAATATTTTGTTAAAATATTTAGGTATGTATTTCTTGAGGGGTTCATAAAACAATCTAAATCATTAAAATCTCAGTGGTTAAAGGTAAATTAAGTATTGATTATTCACTCTGCAAAAAGGACGCTAAAAGAGAGCCCCTACAATGAACATTATCCTGATGCATTTAAAACGTCATTTTTAGCCGGGCATGGTGGCTCATTCCTGTAATCTCAGCACTTTAGGAGGCCAGGGCAGGCAGACAGTTTGAGCCCAGGAGGTTGAGGCTGCAGTGAGCTGTGATCGTGCCACTGCACTCCAGCCTGGGCAACAGGGAGAGATCCTGTCTCAAAAATAAATAAATAAAATATAATTTGTATGATTTTTAAAGTGTTTATGAAGCCCATCTAAGTAAGATCATTTCTTCTAATTTGATTTGCTAAAATCATTTGTTTTTTAGAAATTTCATGATTCCCGGAAAAAAAAAATCTTAAATTGTAATACAGGTTTGACAACCTTTTAGTCAAATAAGTTAAAACACACACGAAAACTCATGTACTCACTTTGCCATCATAATTCAATCACAAAGAAATTTTGGCCAGGCATGGTGGCTTACGCCTGTAATCCCAGCACTTTAGGAGGCTGAGGCAGGTGGATCACGAGGTCAGGAGATCGAGATCATCCTGGCTAACATGTGAAACCCCGTCTCTACTAAAAATTCGCTGGGCATGGTGGCGGGCATCTGTAGTCCTAGCTACTCTGGAGGCTGAGGCAGGAGAATGGTGTGAACCCGGGTGGCGGAGCTTGCAGTGAGCTGAGATTGTGCCACTGCACTCCAGCCCAGACAACAGAGCGAGACTCTGTCTCAAAAAAAAAAATTTTAACACCAAAAATAATCTCATTATATAGACACTTTTCTGGCAAATTCGCTGTTGAGCAATCTCAACACTAATGTATTGTCTTAATCTTTCTGATTTTGCATTAGTCCAGCAAAAATATGACAGATGTGTTAAATAAGTCTTTTAGATACAGGAGAAAATAAAAAAAGTCCCACACAAAATTGAATATAAACTGTTTTAGATGCTGTACTTCACATGCAGCTGGTTAGAGTAGACCCAGAGCTAGATGCCAGGTCACCAGACTCCCAGGCTATGTTCTTACCACTATGTTATTCTGTTTGTAGGCATTTATTTGCTGTTAAAAAATTAAATACCATATATGCTACACATGTTCTTTGATATCTAAAATTTTGAAGTATCTAAAATAATCTGCCGGGCACAGTGGCTCACACCTGTAATCCCAGCGCTTCAGGAGGCCAAGGCAGGTGGATCACCTGAGGTCAGAAGTTTCAGACTGGCCTAGTTAACATGGTGAAACCCATCTACTAAAATACAAAAAATTAGCCAGGTGTGGTGGCAGGCACCTGTAATCCCAGCTACTCGGGAGGCTGAGGCAGGAGAATTGCTTGAACCCCAGAGGTAGAGGTTGCAGTGAACTGAGATTGTGCCACTGTGCTCCATCCTGGGTGACAGAGTGAGACTATGCTTCAAAAATAGTAGTAATAATAATAAAACATAATCTCTGTCAAATTCATTTTGCCCTGAGCATATTAATGTATATGTCTGGCCTTCATGTTTGTTTAAGACTGAACAAGTCTGTTCTTTGGAGGTTACTAACCAAGTTTCATATTTTCAACATCATTTTCTAGTTACAACTGCCAAAATAATCTGATGGCAAGGTGTCTAGATAATTTAGTTTAGATACACTGATAGCATTTGTCATTTATATAAATTATAACTTTTTTGATTTATGAGCTTCAGCCTAATCTTTTCATTTGGGGATACATCTTTTCAGGGAGTTATG
The DNA here is from genome assembly GCF_003255815.1 of Theropithecus gelada. Classification (NCBI taxonomy): domain Eukaryota; kingdom Metazoa; phylum Chordata; class Mammalia; order Primates; family Cercopithecidae; genus Theropithecus; species Theropithecus gelada. Next base: position 76,878,943 of record NC_037678.1, on the reverse strand, counting down.
GTATTTGTTTAGCATCATCACCTTCAAAACAATCTAAAAATCATGGTTTTTCATAGATTTTAGGCAAGTGGATTGACATCCCCAAATGCAATGTAGAATACATGACAAATGTCTTGAATTCATGATGTTGCCTATTGTGTTAGAGTTCACTTTGGATGTTCACTAGTAATGGCGGAAAGGATTTAAGGTTAAGAACCATCTTGGTGTTGGTCAGTTATCACAGACAGTGCCTGAGACCCCCGCTTTTCCTGCTTAATTTCTTTTGACCTTATTTAATGTAATCATCTAACAGGCTGTCGCTTTGAGTATGACAAAATATGTTTGTGCATTATGCACAAAACATTTTATTGCTACTAATGATAAATTCTTATTTTTAGTAATAATTCTACTTTTTTTTTTGTTTTCTTATTCTGCTGTCCATCTCACCAAAAACAAAATTTACCACCGACAAACAAAACTCTAGGTTTTAGAGTCTTTGCCAGAAGATGTAGGGTTTAACATTGAAATAAAATGGATCTGCCAACAAAGGGTAAGTAATTCTCTGTGCCGCACATTCTGTACTCTCTATGCCCTTTCTAAAAAATTCTTTCATTCTTGTCTTTGTATTTTAATGGAATAAGCTAAAATGAAATCTCACTGTGGCTTCCTCCATCAAGCACAATGCTTTTGGATCCTTTAAATAAAACATATCTTACATTCATGCTAGTATGTGAGTACTTCAGATTAATGATGATTATTGTAGAAATTTCAGTTTACATGTGTCTTGTGTGAACAATATGGTTTTGGGGAGATACTTATAAAGTGGACAGTCACATCTCTTGGATTTAGTTTTTACTTTCTTATTTCCCATCTAATAACATGTTTTAAATAATTTTCTAAGCAGTTTTCTGTTGTTAACAGTAGCTAGTAATAATTACTCAGAAAAAAAATTTTTTTGCAGTTGTGTTTTAAATCACTTCCAAATTTAGTCAATTTTTTGTTCAACAAATGTTTTTCAAAAAGCTGCTATGGGCCAGGCATTTTCCAAGTGCTTGGGACAAGCAGTGCACAAAAGAGAATAAGGCCTTGGCTTCCTGGGACTTATATTTCAGTTGTGGAAAACAATTAGCTAACTATTGAATATATCAGAGAGAATATGTGCAAATTGATGGGATGCATGTCAAGGGGCTTGGGGTAGGGTGTGGGGTGTTGAAAGTAGTTAATTCAGATGTCATGATTGGGCATTGAGCAATACCCTTGAATTTGTTTCAGTCAGAATAATCTGTAATTGCTCTCAAATCATGCTGTTTATGACAAGCTGGTCCTTATTAATGTAGTGAATGCTCAACTAAGGTTACCCTAATAATGTGATTTTTAGTTTTCTGAGCTTCCAGAATTATTTCAGTGACTAACACTTAAAACATTTAACATTTGAATGTCAATAGAGCTGTCTTGGTGTCTTGGCTATGTTTATTGAATTATTTTAATTAATTTTTGGTTACTTGATATGCCCAAGACCCAAAGAATGAGACTTTTAAACTGGTAATAATTAATAGGGACATTTTATTTATTTGTTAGCAGATGACGTGTCCTATAATTTATGGAAATAAAATCATAGCGAACTGCAATATTCTAGAGTTTTAGCTTTTATTTTAACTTTAATAATGCAAAAGTGTATTGATGATATAGTTAATAGTTACTTGCTTTTTGTATGAGAGTCTCTGTATCTGAATTATGACCTGTGTCATCACTAAATAGCTTTGTGATCTTGGGCCAGTCACTTAATCTTTTCAGGTTTCATCATCTGTAAAATAATAGTTGGACTAGATGCTGTCAGGGCTTCTTTCTATCATAGCTTGCCAGAATAAAAACAGAGTTTCTAGCACTGTGGTTTTAGGGTGTGCAGTGACTTTTATTTTGCTTTCTGTTTCACATAGGATGGAATGTGGGATGGTAACTTATCAACATATTTTGACATGAATCTGTTTTTGGATATAATTTTAAAAACTGTTTTAGAAAATTCTGGGAAGAGGAGAATAGTGTTTTCTTCATTTGATGCAGATATTTGCACAATGTGAGTAATACCCAGTGTTTTTTCCTATACTCTTAGAATGTGTCTAGGACTTAAGGTACCAGTCTGGAGCTGGGGTAGTTGTCCAGCTTTCCCCTGATCTGTCCTCTCAAATCATGTCAGGTTGTGTGTCCTCATGTCCTTTTCTGACTGCTTGCTAGGGTGCCTACTACTCCTGTGAAGTCCACACCTCCTGAGTCCTAGAACCTTACACCCTTTTGTTTTACAGGCAGGTCATATATTTCTTACCATATTGTAAGCTCCCAAGGGATTTATCACTGACAATTTCTGAGAATATTTTAGCTCTTGTATAGAAAAATTTTAAATTTGTGTTTATCTTTTATTTTTAAAAAAATTGTTTTTGAGATAGAATCTCACTCTGTCACCGAGGCTGCAGTGGTGCAGTGATGACTCACTGCAGCCCTGACCTCTTGCGCGCAAGCAGTCCTCCTGCCTTGGCCTCTTGAGTAGCTGGACTGGATGTGCATGCCATTAAGACTGGCTAATTTTGTATTTTTTGTAGAAATGAGGTCTCTTCATGTTTCCCAGGCTAGTGTCAAACTCTTAGGCTCAAGTAACCTTCCTGCCTTGGCTTTCCAAAGTGTTTGGATTATAGGCATGAGCCACTGCACTGTACCTGGCCTGAAAGGCAACACATGTTATTGGTGGTTTTATCTGAGTAATGGGACTATGCTCCTTTGTTTTCTTTCTTTCTTAAAAAAAAATCTATTTATTTGAGACAGAATCTTGTTCTGTTGCCCAGGTTGGAGTGCAGTGGCGTGATCTTGGCTCACTGCAACCTCTGCCTTCAGGGTTCAAGCGATCTTGTGCCCCAGCCTCCTCAGTAGCTGGGATTACAGGCCTGTGCATGATACTTGGCTAATTTTTGTATTTTTAGTAGAGACAGGGTTTCGCCATGTCGTTCAGGCTGGTCTTGAACTCCTGACCGCAAGTGCTCTGCCCACCTTGGCCTCCCAAAGTGTTGGGATTACAGGTGTGAGCCACTGCGCCCAACCTCATTTATTTTCTTTTTACTTTTAGTGTTTTCTAAAATTTCAAAAAGGAATATTACAGTTACTCCCCATTGAAAGGTATTTTTTAAATTGTTTCTTTTCAGGGTTCGGCAAAAGCAGAACAAATATCCCATACTATTTTTAACTCAAGGAAAATCTGAGATTTATCCCGAACTCATGGACCTCAGATCTCGGACAACCCCCATTGCAATGAGCTTTGCACAGTTCGAAAATCTACTGGTAAGTTATGTTTGAATTTTTATCTTTTTAATTTTCTATTTTTATTGTAGAGGAGTAGTAAAGATTTCATATTACTTTACACATCTAATGGTTAACGTTTTGACTAAACTGTAGCAAACAAGTGGCTCTACTTAAAAGCGAGGATATTAGATCTCAGAATGAAAAACAAATTAAGTACAAAATTTGTTACAGGCATACATTACATTTTTTCGTTTAACTTTCTGAATAGATTTTATGAATAATCTAAAAATGGTTAGACTGTATGCCTTTTTAAAAATATTATTCCCATTTTACAGATGAATGTAAACTTGTTTTGATAGAGCATTCCATTAGTAAATTTTTTTGACTGCACATTCAATATGTATGTTTATAAATTATGTATAAATATATTGTGAATATATTTATATATGAAGTGTCCGTTAAAAAGAATAAGATAAAATAATTGGAAGAAAAAACATTTTCTTTTCTCACCTACTGTACTTTGGAGTGTAAGCATTTAGCTTTGCAGTTAATGTTTCTTTTTCATGCACAACTAATTTTTCTTTTTCTAGGGGATAAATGCACATACTGAAGACTTGCTCAGAAACCCGTCCTATATTCAAGAGGCAAAAGCTAAGGGACTAGTCATATTCTGCTGGGGTGATGACACCAATGATCCTGAAAACAGAAGGAAATTGAAGGAACTTGGAGTTAATGGTCTAATTTATGATAGGTATTTGTTTTTCATGAACAATTTTCATGGAATTTAGAAGTATAGATTTCATCTTATGAAATTATAAATAAAATTGAACTTAGTTAAGTTAAAATTCTGCAGTTCAGCCTGAGGTTATCTTGACATTTGCTTGTGGGTGTTTTCAAAGTTTGAAGGATAGCTGAATCACTTGGGAAGCTTGTTAAGGATTCAGATGACTGGGCCCTAACTCAGATATATATGCTAAATCATCCTGGGGGTGAGGGTGGACTTCCAGCCCTTAGACCTCTTTTCTGTCTGTACCAACTTTTTCAGTGCTGTCATCCAATTCTGTGGCTTTTCGTAACTTTATATGTTCCCAAACTTATGTACCTCCAACTCAGACCATTCCCTAGACCTCTGTAGACTTTTATATCCAGGTATTGACACCTGTTCCTCTTACAGTCTTCCTGATTTCAGTATAAGTGACAATTCAGACCACATTCTTAGTCTTCCATGACTCTCTTCTTTATTTCATACCCCAAATCCAGTCAGATAGAAAATCTTTTTGTTCTGTCTTCAAAATATGTCCTGAATCGTCTACTCACCAAGTTAACTGTTGTCACTCAACTAAAGCAGCTCATCTTTGGTGTGGATTGTTGAGGTAGTCTGCCCCCTGGTGACTGCCTCTTCCCTTAAGGGTCAGGCTGTTTGTTCTTAGTACAGCAGCCAGAGGGAAGCTTTTAAGACCTATGTCTGATCATGCTGCTACTTAAAAGTCTCCCATGGTTTTCTGTGTCACCTAAAGGAAAAGCTGAAGTCTGAGGGCCTTATACGAGCCAATCTGCCACCCCACCAACCCTCTTTCCCTCTCTGACCTTCCACAAAATTCCCCCATCTGCTGTTTTCCCATTCTTCAGAGAAAGACTTCCGTAACAATTTAAATGTCACCTCAGTGAGGACTTTCTTGAATCACCGATTTCAAATAACAGCCTCTATTCACAGTGCACTTCCTGACCTGTCTCCATATCATTTATCATCATCTGACACACCACATATGCTGTGTTATATTTTACTTGTTTTTTCTCCTTAGCCCCTTTCCTCCATCCTCCTTGGTACTAATGCTCACATGCAAATGAGAATATAGGCTCCATGAGGAGGGCAAGGCTGTTTGCCTGATTTGTTCATTGCTATTGAGGTTAGAACAATGTGGGGCACCCAGTAGGGATTCAAATAATTTATTGAACAAATCCTTTTTTTTTCCATCAGCTTCCTTGGCAGCCACTCATCTGAGAGACAAAAAGGTTTCTTTAGTATAAAGACATGTGGGGTCAGAAGGGATGTCATTTACTCAGCTGAGGGATTAGCAGACTTGCTCATACAGGTGTACCTCAGCGATAGTGAAGGCTGGGATCCAGACCACCACAGCAAAGCAAGTCCCAAATCTTTTGGTTTCCCAGTGCATATAAATGTTATGTTTAGGCCAGGCGCCGTGGCTCACGCCTATAATCCCAGCACTTTGAGAGGCTGAGGCGGGCAGATCACGAGGTCAGGAGTTTGAGACCAGCCTGACCAACATGGTGAAACCCTGTCTCTACTAAAAACACAAAAATTAGCCAGGTATGGTGGTGGTGTGCGCCTGTAATCCCAGCTACTCAGGGGGCTGAGGCAGGAGGAAGGAGAATCGCTTGAACCCAGGGGGCAGAGGTTGCAGTGAGCCGAGATCGTGCCACTGCACTCCAGTCTGGGTGACAGAGTGAGACTCTGTCTAAACAAAAGTTATGTTTATACTACATTGTAGTTTACCAAGTGTACAGTAGCGTTGTGTCTGAGAAAACACAGTATGTATCTTAATTTTAAAATATGTTATTACTAAGAAATGCTGACAGTCTGCCTTCAGCAAATCATAATCGTGTTGCTGCTGGGGGGTCTTGCCTTGAGGTCGATGGCTGCTGACTGATTAGGGTGGTGGTTGCTGAAGGTTGAGGTGGCTGGGCAATTTCTTAAAATAAGACAGAAATGAAGTTTGCTGCACCAGTGGACTCTTTCTTTTACACAGTATTTCTCTGTTGCACGTGATGGTGTTTAAGAGCATTTTTCACCCACAATAAAACATCTTTTTTGTTTGTTTGTTTTTGCTTTTTTGAGACAGAGTCTCACTCTGTCATCCCGGCTGGAGTGCAGTGGCATGATCTCAGCTCACTGCAACCCCCACCTCCCGGGTTCAAGCAATTCTTCTGCCTCAGCCTCCCTGGTAGTTGGGATTACAGGCACACGTCTGCCACCATGCCCGGCTAATTTTTGTATTTTTAGTAGAGACAGGGTTTCACCATGTTGGCCAGGCTGATCTTGAACTCCTGATCCCAAGTGATCCACCCACCTTGGACTCCCAAAGTGCTGAAATTACAGGCATGAGCCACCGTGCCCTGCCAAAACATTTTTATTTATTTTTATTTTATTATTTTTTTTTTTTCGAGATGGAGTCTTGCTCTGTCACCCAGGCTGCAGTGCAATGGCATAGTCTTGGCTCACTGCAAGCTCCGCCTCCCAGGTTCAAGTGATTCTCCTTCCTCAGCCTCCCGAGTAGCTGGGACTACAGGCATGCACAACCACATCCAGCTAATTTTTGTATTTTTGGTAGAGACAGGTTTCACCATATTGGCCAGGCTGTTCTCGAATTGCTGACCTCAGGTGATCTGCCTGCCTTTACCTCCTAAAGTGCTGGGATTACAGGTGGCCACCACTCCCGGCCCCACAGTAGTACATCTTTAAATTGGAGTCCATCTTCTCAAACCCTGCTGCTGCTTTATTAACTGAGTTTATGTAATATTCTAAATATCTTGTCATTGAAACAATGTTCAGAGCATCTTTGTTGGAAGTGGATTTATCTCAGAAAACCATTTTCTTTCCTCATCCATAAGAAGCAACTCCTCGTCTGTTAAAGTTTTATCATGAGATTGTAGCAATTCAGTCGCATCTTTAGGTTCCATTTCTATTTCTAGGTCTCTTTCTGTTTCCACCACATCTGCCATGACTTCCTCCACTGAAGTCTTGAAACCCTTTGTCATGTATGAGGATTGGCATCAGCTTCTACCAAATGCCTGTTAATGTTGATATTTTGATCTTGCCCCATGAATCAGAAATGTTCTTAATGGTATCTGGAATGATGAAGTTTTCAGTTTACCTTGCCAAGATCCTTCAGAAGAATCACTGTCTGTGGCACCTACAGTCTTTGAAATGTATTTCTAGGGTAATGATACTTGAAAGTCAAAGTGACTCCTTGATCCATGGGCTGCAGAATGGATTTTGTGTTAACAAGTGTGAAAACAACAATCTTCGTTAGAGCTCTTGGGTGACCAGGTGTATTGTCAATGAACAGTAGTATTTTGAAAAGTATCTTTTTTCTTCCTGAGCTGTAGGTCTCAACCATGGGCTTAAAATATTCAGTAAACCATGCTGTGTACAGATGTGTTGTCATCCAGACTTTGTTGCATTTCTGGAGCACAGACAGAGTAGATTTAGCGTAATTCTGAAGGGCCCTACAATTTTCATTGTTATTTAACTGTTGGGTTCCAACTTTTTTCTGCAGCTTCTTTACCTCTCTCAGCCTTAATAGAACTGAAGAGAGTTAAGCCCTTTGAATTAGGTTTGGCTTAAGGGAATGTTTTGGCTGGTTTGATCTTCTGTCCAGGCCATTAAAACTTTCTCCTCATCAGCAGTAAGGCTGCTTTGCTTGCTTTTCATTGTTGTGTTCACTGTAGTAGCACTTTCAATTTGCTTCAAGGACTTTTCCTTTGTATTCATAACTTGGTTAACAGTTTGGTGCAAGAGGCCCAGCTTTCAGCCTATCTTAGTTTTTAACATGCCTTCCTCACTAATCTTAATCATTTCTAGTTTTTGGTTTAAATTGAGAGATTTAAGACTCTTCCTTTCACCTGAACTCTTAGACGCCATTGTAGGGTTAATTGGCCTGATTTCAATATGGATGTGTCTCTGGGCATAGGGAGGCCGGAGGAGAGGCAGAAAGATAGGGGAGAGGCTGGTCATTGGAGCAGTCAGAACACACTGATTTATGGGTACGATTCGTGGCACCTCAAAACAGTTACCATAGTGACATTGAAGATTACTAATCACAGATCACCATATCAGATAGAATCATAATGAGGAACTTTGAAATATTGTGGGAATTATCAAAATGTGACCCAGACATGAAGTGAGCACATGCTGTTGGGAAAATGGCACCAACAGATTTGCTGAGTGCAGGGTGGTCACAAAGCTTCAATTCGTAAGAAACACAGTATCTGAAAAGCGCATGTGGGGCACGGTGGTTCATGCCTGTAATCCCAGCACTTTTGGGAGGAGACCCCATCTCATATAAAATAAAATTAAATTATAAGAAATTAAAAAAAAAAAGACGAAGTGCAGTAAAATGAAGATTGCCTGTGCTTGAGAAGTGTTACACAAAGAGTAAGTGATAAAATCTCACTAGGCCTGCTCTAAACAATACTTTCCTTGGATTTGGTTCATATTACTCTTCTTCCCATAAAGTTGTATTACTTTCTTAATAAAGCTTGTTTTCCTTCCAGTATTTTGTCTCAATTAGTTTGGTTTTAAAATTGTAGCCCCAGTAAATCCTACCTACCTGCCTTTTAAACTATTTGGTTAATTTTGCATGAAATAGCATGTGTGACTCATAGTGCTCTTCAATGTTTCCAGCTAATTTAATTAAAATTTTAAATTAATAATTTGGAACAAGTACTGGCTTTAGCAAATTTTTGAATGTATATGGTTATATGTGTATTTTTGTTACAAGGAATGATTACAAATATTTTCTGGCAAGGAAGTGTATTATGAGGTTATACCATTTATGGTTTTGTAGAGTATACAAATTTCAGGCAGATCCTTCATCTTAAGGGCTTTACTTGGTTGAAATCAAATGTTGACATGTAATGGAGAAGAGGATGATATATGATATGACAAGTGCTCCAGAAAGTTCTTCCTGGCTTGGAGCTTTAAAGAAGAAGAATTGAGTTGGAATTTGGGGAGTGGTTATGTTTACTTTGACAACATTTGTATTCTAGGCAGAGGCAAGAGTGTAAATCAGGGCATGACCCTGTTGAGGGTTTCAGGGAGGTGGCCAGGCACTGGATTCCTAATAGGGTCTGAGGAGGGGTAAGGTGGGTTGTGTTGAGTTGGTTTTTACCCTCAAAAAGTTTTTTTTTTAAATTTTATTCAAAAAAGTATGTGTATATAGTTTTAAAATTCAAATAGTTTGATAAGTCTTATAATACAAAAAAAAATTTCTTGTACCTATTTCTTCCATTGTCTCTGGCTGAGACCCTGTCCCCTCGTATCTTTATTATCTGGCTTTTCTGGCATTTACCTCTATTTCTAAATAATCTGCTTATGCTTTTTTTTCCATTATCAAATTTAGACGTCATATAGAAGGTTTTGAATGATTAGTGACTTGGAGCCTTTGAGGCATTTTGGATTGGAGAGAGGTGTGGTGAGAGTGTGTGAGTGTGTATTTTCAGTTGTCAAACACTAAACTGCTACATATCATTTTCTGGTATTTTGTTTGGGAAATTTGCACTTATGATGATGAGTAAGAGGCCGTTCTTTTCATTTTTTTGAGACAGAGTCTTGCTCTGTCACCCAGGTTGGAGTGCAGTGGCACTATCTTGGCTAACTGCAACCTGAGTTCAAGTGATTCTCCTGCCCCAGCTGTAGTTTTATATAGTTTCAAGCTTTAATTATACTTTATAAAACTTGTAATTATGTTTTTAAAGTTAACCTATATTGTTGCATGTAGCTATACCTTACTGCTTTTCATGGTCGTATTAATATTCCATTGTTGTCTTTACCACAACTTATACTGTCTTTTAGGAACATTTAGGTTGCTGCCAAGTAATTGCTATTTTATAGTGTTGCTGTGAACATTATTGATAGTACAGTGACTTTTAAACCTTTTTGCACCCAACCTATTTTATGTGGCAACCCAGTACACAGATAAGGTATATTTACAAGTATGTACCTGAAACAATTCCAAGTATCCTTTAGATACTTCCTGTTCATGCATGTACCTCTTTATATGTGTGCACTTAAATGCCAGTCTTAACTTTCTGAACTGATTGTGTGACCTGCTAGGTCTCTAGCTCAGCACATCTGCCTGTGGGTCAGGCATTGGAAGTATAGCAGGAGTGGGCTATCCTGTATTTCCTGGTTCTTCACTCATTGTAGCCTGTTACCAGTTCTCAGGAGTAGGCCAAAGCATTTTAATCCTACAGGTAACGTGGAAACTTAATCAGCACATGGTTAGACCATATTTAGGTAATATGCCAGTTCAGGCTCATGAGGGCACTCTGTTCTTAGGTTAACATAGCTGCTAGAGTGACAGTGTCTCTCTCGGAGTAATAGCCCTCAACACATCTGCCTGTCCACTGGGCTGCTCCAGTAGGTTGGTTGTGCACAGCTGTCATCCTGAGCGCTGCCATTCTCTGTGTTAGATCTCCCGTTTCCTGTAGCTCATATCTTTTTCTCTCTTGGTTCAATGAGTTTTACGGAACACGTCTTTCAGCATCTTAAGAAAGGTGGACACAGGAGGTAAATGTTTTTGAGGTCTTATGTGTCCAGAAATGTCGTGGCTGTGTATAGAACTCTGTGTTAGAAATACTTTAGAATTTTAGAAACATTCTCCATCATCTTTACCATTCCAGTGTTGCTGTTGTGTGTGAAGCCATCTTGATTATGTTCTCACATGTAATCTGTGTTTCCTGTTTAGAAGCTTTGAGGGTCTTCCTTTTATTACCAGTGTTCTGAAATTCTATAGAGATGGCGTTTTCTTGTGGGTCTGGTTTTGCCCACTTTGCTGGACACTTGGTAACCCTTTTAGTCTGTCAATACATGTTCTTAAACATGGGAAGATTTTTTCAAAAATATTTCTTTTGATTCTTGTCCCCTTCAATTTTCTGGATTTTTTTTTTTTTTTTTTCCTTTATAGAAGTCTTTTTGTTTGAATCAAATAGCTCTTGGACTAGATTTTTCATTTTTGTTTGTCTTTTTTTTTTTTTTTTGCTTCATTTGAAAGATTTTCTCAGTCTTACTTTCTACGCATTCTGTTGAGCTTTTCTGTTTTTTGTTTGTTTTGTTTTGTTTTGTTGTTTTGAGACAGTCTCTATCATTCAGGCTGGGGTGCAGTGATGCGATCTGAACTCACTGCAACCTCTGTCTCCTGGGTTCAAGCAAACTCTCATGCCTCAGCCTCCCGAGTAGCTGGGCCTACAGGCGCACACCGCCATGCCTGGCTAATTTTTCGTATTTTAGTAGAAACAGGGTTTCGCCATGTTGCCCAGGCTAGTCTTGAACTCCTGAGCTCAGGCAATTTGCCTGCCTTGTCCTCCCAAAGTGCTGGGATTACTGGAGTGAGCCACCCTCTCTGGCCTCTGTTGAGTTTTTCATGTCTACTATTGTGTGTTTAATTTCCAATGACTGTCTTTTTTTCTCTGAATGTAGTTTTTTCCGTATGTTTAGCATCCTATTCTCATTTAATGAACATGCTATTTCCCTGAAGTCATTAAGGATTTTTTTTTTTTTTTTTTTTTTTTTTTTTTTTTTGAGACAGGGTCTCTCGCTCTGCAGCCCAGGTTGGAGTGCAGTGGCACAATCTCAGCTCACTGCTCCCTTGACCTCCTGAGTTCTAGTCCTCCCACCTCAGTGAATGAGACTTCTCTTACATCTTAGCAACATTTGGATGGAAATCACATTTAAATCCAGTCCACTCTAGTAGTTTTTGAAGAGGCTTTGATTCAGCTCCAAAATCTCGATTGCTTGACTTGGTCTCTTATGAGAATACTCAGAAGGTGTCTTCTTAAACAACAAACCTATTTTTAGTGGTGGAACTGTTTTAGTAGCTGTGTCTGCGTGGGACTGATAACCAGTCACTATGTTTGGAGGAAGTCCTAACCTTTCCTTGTATACCCTTCCAAATGTGTAACAGCTTCTCTGTTTTCACATTCAGTAGTCCATACTGCTATCTTATCACCTTTAGCTCTAACATTAACAACAGCTTTACATACATCATCACTGTAGTCATTAAAAGATTCTCCAATAAGGCCCAGTAGAGTCTCTAGCCAAAAGTGATTGAGGTCCCTTTGTCTCTGCTGTTTGTTCAATGTAAATTAGCCATCATCCTCCCCGTTTGTTTTTCTTATCTTCCCACGTAGGCTCAATACCATCCTTAAAAAGTGAGTAGTCACAGCCAGGCATTAAATTACTAGACAACTAGATATGGTTGTATAGAGCCCAAAAGTCTTCAACAAGATCAAACTTAGAGATCAGTAGCAGGTTTGCTTGCCAAGTTTTGCTTTTATCATTTTTAAAAAAACCAGAGTGCCCGTCTGTTCTGTAGAGGATGTTTGATGTAGTGTTCTGGGTTAGCAACCTCCTGATTAGATTCTGTTTTCTCCTCTTCCACGGGGGGATTAGGAGTAGGGGTGGTTTCTGGTTTGACAGTCGCTGTCTTAGATCGATCTGCTCCTGCTTTTAACTCCGCTCTTCGTGTTTCCTACCACTGGCCTGTGAGCCAGCCTTTTCAGTTATCTCACTGACAAACTTTTAGTTCTTATTTATCCATCTGTTTTCCAACTTTCAAAATGTTGTAGCTTTGTCTCTTGGATTTTTCTCATACTTACGGATTTTATTAAAAAGAATCTCTTTGTTTTATTTTCAGTGGAGTGTAGGGAGAGAACGAAGTTAGATGCTTCTGTTCTGTCTCGATACCTTGATGCAGAGGTCATTTTTCATTCTCTTAGATATGTCTTTAATTAGTAGAAACTCTGTTCTAAAACAGTCAGATATTTAATAGAGTCATCATATTTTTTATCATGTTTAAATAATTCTTTCCTACTGTGATGTCATAAAGATTCTCTGATACTACATAGTTGCCTGGCTTACATAGTGACCTGGCTGTCACATTCAGGCACAGGAGGCCATCCTTTCTCTGCGGATGGGCAGTGCCAGTGTCAGACCACCGGAGGCTCTTTCGGAGTTCTCCACTCTGGATGCATCTGGCGTTATGGAGCAGCTTTAGAGCAGTTCCCAGGGTGGTGAGCAGTCTTCTTATCTTGATCTTTAGTGACTTTGAAGTCAGAACAGTCAGTTTTTTTTAGATTTCCATTTGTTTAAAAACAAAAAAAGTGAGTTGGAGGGCAAATACTTTAAGCTAGATCACAAGTAAACTAGACGTTTCATTTTCTGATTCAGTTGCTTTATGTTGAGCTCCATTGCATCCGGGATACAAAAGGGCAGTGCTGCTATTCTGGATTATTGGAAAGACTGGGAAGAAGAGAAATTTTAAAAAATAGAATGGATACTTTCATCTTTAAGACAAAACAAAAACTCTGATGTGGATGTTCCAGGCATTCTGTAAATCTTATGAAAAGGTTGAGTCAGGCAGGTCTTAGGTAAACCATAAAATTACAGTATTTTATGTATTTTGTATTTGTTTCATCATAGGATATATGATTGGATGCCTGAACAACCAAATATATTCCAAGTGGAGCAATTGGAACGCCTGAAGCAAGAATTGCCAGAGCTTAAGAGCTGTTTGTGTCCCACTGTTAGCCGCTTTGTCCCCTCATCTTTGTGTGGGGATCCTGATATCCACGTGGATGCCAACGGCATTGATAACGTGGAGAATGCTTAGTTTTTATTGCACAGAGGTCATTTTGGGGGCATGCACCGCTGTTCTGGGTATTCATTTTTCATCATTGAGCATTGTTGATCTATGCCTTTTGGGCTTCTCAGTTCAATGAAGCAATAATGAAGTATTTAACTCTTTCACTACAGTTCTTGCAAGTATGCTCTTTAAATTACTTGGCCAGGTATAATTGCCAGTCAGTCTCTTTATAGTGAGAAAATTTATTGGTTGGTAATATAAATATTTTAAACTAAATATATAAATCTATAATGTTAAGCAAATGTTCATTAAAAGCGTAGCACTTTGAAATTATATAAATAGCTCATATTTACACTTACAGCTTTTCATTTGATCAGGTCTGAAATCTTTAGCACTTAAGGAAAATGACTATGCATAATTATACCTGACCATGGAAAAAATAAGTACCTCAAATGCATGCATTTGCACTGGTGATTCCAACTGCACAAATTTTTGTGCCATCTTGTATATAGGTATTTTTTACATGGGTTGACATGCACACAACACCATTTTCATTCAGTATGAACCTTGAGGCTGTTGCCATTTTTCCACTTAACCAAACCAGCCTGAAGTTAAACCTTGAAACTTGTTTCATAAATCTTTCAAAAGTTGTTTTACATCAATGTTAAAATTTCAAAATGCTGCAGGGTAATTTAATGTATAAAATATTAGTAAGTAAAAGTATGTATTGCATACTTAGTAGAATAGATCACAACATACAAATTCAATTCAGTGCATGCTTTAGGTGTTAAGCATGAGATTGTACATGTTTACTGTTAGGTCCTTGCATCTGTGGTGCTAGGTGAGTATGAGAAGATGTCAAGGACTGGACGTATTTTGTTGCCTAAAAAAAAAAAAAGGCTGTTAGGCATTTTAAATATGCTTATTTTGTGTGTCTGTCACTACCTATTACACACTGTTGCTTTGTGGGTTTGTTTTGTATATGTGTGTGTTGTACAGTAGTTAAATTTCAATGCAGAAAAATAAATGTCCTGAATTCTCATATTAGTATTCTTTATTGTATATCATGCATGTAATTTATTTAGAAATGTAGAAGGTCTTACTAAATGTATATGCATGTGTTTCAGATTATACTAGGATTTCTTGGATTAGAAGCAGGTTGTGTTAACTGTAACTTAAAGAATGAATGTTAAATAAAATGATACAGATTTATTTTCTTCATTACAAAATGAAATTTCAAGAAGGTGTTACTTTTGTAGAATGGTTTTATAATATGACAAGAAATTTTAATATAGTGTCTACCCCAAAGGGATGGCTTATTTGCATCTACCTTTTACTGCATGTTTTTCATGAGGCAGTTTATTCATATATTGACATATTTTGGTAGTAGCTGAGAACCTAAGACTTGAAATTACACATTGTGTATTATTTTTTAAGCTAAGCAATGCAATTTTGGTCAGATCTTATTTGTGTGAAGATAGGCTCTGAAATCCTATGGTATTGCATTTGTAACATTGATATTAATGGAAAATAGTTTAGGAAATGGAGTCTTCTGCAAGGGTTCTCTATACCTTTCCCACATTGTATGAGATTTTCCAACATTTTGGTGTGAATTGGGCACTTTTGGAAAACTCCTGAAAAAGAATTAGTTTCCTTCATCTGCAGACCTTTGTCCAATACGGTTACCATTTCTTTATGGTAACTCGATTAGCCGTATGTGTTCGTTTCTAGTCCTGCTCCTTTGCTCCTCTGCCTTCCCAATGCTGGCTCCATTTTGAAGACTCGAGGACAGAGGGGAAGCAGATCATAAAGAGAAAAAGGAGACAGAAGAAAGGATGAAGGAAGGAGGTCATGGGGAGTGTGGCTTCTGAGCAGTTTAGTTGCTGGGGAGAGCAGACAGTCACTGTCTACAATACAGACAGAACCTTCCTGCTCACTTTCTGTCCTATCTGTTCCTGACCTTATGAACCAGTGTTAGCTGATGATTAAAACATGACAAGCAATGGCTCCTTATTTTCACAGGACTAAGTCTGGGCCTTCATATCACTAGCTGTTGCCTTTTACACCCTGCTTCAGCCACACTGTCCCTGTCATTGGCCCTGGACTTCCTCTCTGTGCCCGTGTGTCTGCTGCCTGGGAGCCCTCTCCTCCCGTAGTCACTTTCTCTCTGCCAAACTCATTTCTTCTTGTGCCCAAGATGTCTCTCCTGAGCCCTTGTGGAAACTCCAGAAAGGATGAATCCATCTTTGTGCTCCATGGCTCGTACCTTGATCAGGCTGTGCATCACAGTAATTCTGGGTAGGCAGAGTTGATCTTTGCTCATCTGCCAGGTTGCGGGCTCTTCAAGGGCAGGGACCTTGTCATAGTCATTTTTATTTTCACAGTGCTTGGAACATGGTGGAAAATGAATGTTGGAATTATTGGAGTAATATAATTTGTATCAAATGTCCTTTTGAATTAAGAGATTTAGTTATGTTTACTAAGAATGTAAACTTTGAATTGGTTTACATTTTGACAGGATGGTTTATTGATGTGAATTTTGAAATGTAGAGGTATAATGTTAAATTATTTTATACTTTATGGAAATCAAGTGAAATGTTTGATAAAATGCCGCCATTGTCCTCTGGTATTTTCTACTCTCTGGAATTATGTACTGTAAATGATCGGATGTAAATGTGAGGCACGCCGCTCACCCCTGTGTGGGAAGTGTGGTGGTACTTCCTGCCACCCACCCACCTCTCTGCCATTACTCCTTGTGACACTTGTCTGTCATCTCCCCTCCAAACTCCAAGCTTACAGCTACCTCAGTACTGCTTTCCTTGTCTGAAACACCTCCTTTGCCTTCCTTCAGTGTCCCGCTCAGGTGCCACCTACTCCATAAAGCTCATCTCAGCTTTTGATCTGAATCACCATGGAAACATGCAGACAGCCTCTCAGTCTTAACTATTTAATGCTGTAGCTGGGAAAAAACCCAGAGAGGTTCACTGATGTACTGGGTTGGGACTAGGATGTGGGTTTTGTGACTCTGAATCCCATGTTCTCAAACTACGCTGCCTTCCAAAGTCTGGCATTTGTTAGCTCATGCTTCCTTGTAGTCCAGCTTCTTATGTGCCTGTTATATTCTCCAGTAAGATTGTAAGCCCCTTAAGGGCAGGGACGTCTTTGCATCTCCAGCACTGCTATAGTGTTCTTAGTTATGAACTAGATAAATAAATGGTGGTGGCAACAATCCTAGTTTCCTAACTCAGATTGTTTCACGATAAACATACAGTTTTGTATGGCATGCTTGGCCATAATGTCTGGAGTATGTGTGCGCTCACATGTGCGTGTGTGTGTTTGCATGTGTTTGTATGTTTACACATGGAGTTCTCTGTCCTGGTTGCTTGGAGTCATGTATTTGATGGATTATGCTGAAACCAATTTTTTACTCCATGCAGACTGAGGAGAAATACAGGGATAGTTATTCCATTTAAGTGGAAGAATAAGGTACAGTTTTTCCCCCAGGCCTGGTTGCCTCTTCCTGGGACAGCATACCTCAATCCTGCAGTTGGTGGGCTGGTAGTGAAAAAGGCGCTGCCTTGGATAGGAATTGTGTGGCCTGGGGGCAGATCGCCTCATTAGTCCTGGTGGACACTCATTGCCATTTCTGCCTACGCTCACTCTCTATACCTCTGATTAAATTCTGCCTTTCACATTATTACTGGCTTGGTACTCTAGGTTGATAGTGGAGTCCTGTTAATTTAGATTTGGATGCAATTGATTTATTCCTTTGCATTTTAGTTTTGGATTGTGTATTTTTGGGGTAGAAAGCAAAGTATTTGTATTAGAAATACTGCATGATTTTGGCATTCATGATTGGAAACTTATCCCAATATGACCTCTTAGGGGGCTTGTACAGTTTGAGAAGTAGGTTTGAGGTTTTTAAAATGCAAGAGACCATATGATGAAGACTACCATATAAATGTGTGTGGAGATGAGGGGAGATGATGGGCTGGAACAGTTGGAGACTTCATAGAGCTCTCAAGCTCTTACAGATAGAGGTACAGGTCAAGGGAGTTGTGAAACCAGTTTGGGTCGCAGTCTACATAAAGTCAGAGGCCAGGGTCATACGTGTGGTGTGTTCAGGGGGAATGAAGGAGCCATTTGGACAATGGAGAATGTATTATGAATGCCAGAGAGAAGCTTAGCATTGTATAGGAGATCAAAGTTAAATGATTTTTAAGAAGGGAAATGACACGAAAGGCAAGTGTTCAAAAGTAATGAGGAAAGTAATAATAGTATAGGAATAATAAGAGGAATACTAGAGTTTATTTAGTCCTCTACTAAATTTACCTAAACATGAAAACAGAAATGTGGATAGGATGGGTGAACTTCTGAAGCTTACTTGCAAAGCCAAACTATTTGATTTAACAGGAAGAAAGCAATAAAAGCTCAGCAAAAGTTCAGTGGCATCCCATGGTTTTAAATGTATCTGTCTTATGGAAGAGACCAGACCTCTTCCATAAGTTCTAGATTCATACATCCCGCTGTGTCCCCATCTCCAGTTTAAGGTCTAATAAGCATCTCACACTTGATGTATCTCAACAAAGCACTTCCTTCTTCCTTCTACCAAACCTGCTGCCATCCCACCTCCTCCCAAGTTCTGTCTCAGTGTGTGGTACCTGGGAGTCATCCATGCGATTAGTATAGCTTTATGTTATGTGTGATAGGGTAGTTGCTCAATTGTTTTCTTCAATTTTTAAAAATTTGTCCAAATGTTCTTAAATAACTTGATACTTTATCAAATGCCAGAAGAGTACGCTTGAGAGTCTGATCAGTGTTGGACTAATTTGCTATATTAAGAATATAGCAGGGGCTGGGCGCCGTGGCTCACACCCATAATCCCAGCACTTTGGGAGGCCAAGGCTGGCGGATCAGCTGAGGTCAGGAGTTCGAGACCAGCCTGGCCAACATGGTGAAACCCTGTCTCTACTAGAAATACAAAATTAGCCGGGCGTGGTGGTGGGTGTCTGTAATCCCAGCTACTCTGGAGGTTGAGGCAGGAGAATCACTTGAATCTGGGAGGTGGAGGTTGCAGTGAGCTGAGATCATGCAACTGCACTCCAGCCTGGGTGGAAAAACTAAAATTTATTTGGAGAGGCAAAAGAACTAGAATAGCTAAAAACAGTTTTGAACAAGAAGCAAGTGGGAGGAATCACGCTACCTGATTTTAAAACTTATGTAACTATAGGAATCAAAACTTTGGTACTGGCAGAAGGATAGATATATAGATCAGTGGCCCAGAACAGGAAAATCTACACAAGCACAGTCAACTGCTTTCTGACAAACATGCAAAGGCAATTCAATGAAGGATGGTCTTTTCTTTCAAGAAATTATGCTGGAGCGGCCAGGCCTGGTGGCTCACACCTGTAATCCTAGTACTTTGGGAGGCCAAGGTGGGTGGATCACTTGAGGTCAGGAGTTCGAGACCAGCCTGGCCAGCATAGTGAAATCCCATCTCTACTAAATACAAAAGTTAGCCGAGTGTGGTGGCATGCGCCTGTAGTCCTAGCTACTCAGGAGACTGAGGCACAAGAATTGCTTGAACCTGGGAGGCGGAGGTCGTGAGCCAAGATTGTGCCACTGCACTCCAGCCTGGACGACAGAGCGAGACCCAGTCTCAAAAAAAAAAAAAAGTATGCTGGAGCAATGGGACATCCAATGCCACAAGAGCAAACGTTGGCCTAAATTTTACACCTTATGCAAGACGTAACTCAAAATGAATCATAGATTAAAATATAAAACCCCAAATCTTAGCAGATAACAGGCTGGGTTTGGTGGCTCACACTTCTAATCCCCAGAACTTCGAGATGAAGACCACCCTGAGCAACACAGCAAGATCCTGTTGCTACAAAAATTTTAAAAATTAGCCGAATGTGGTGGCATACACCTGTGGTCCCAGCTACTCTGGAGGCTAAGGCAGGAGGATTGCTTGAACCCAGGTGCTCAAGGCTGCAGTGAGCCATGATTGTGCCACGGCACTCCAGCCTGGGTAACAGAGCAAGACCCCGTCCTCAAAAACAAGAGAAGATAACACAGGAGAATATCTTCAGGACCCAGCGCTTGGTAAAGAATTCTCAGACATGACAGCAAAAGTACCATTCATAAAATTAAAAGATCAATAAACCGGACTTTGTAAAAATGTAAAACTGTTGCTCCATGAAAGACCTGTTAAAAGGACAAAAAGGGCCAGACATAGTGGCTCACGCCTGTAATCCCAGCACTTTGGGAGGCTGAGGTGGGCAGATTGTTTGAGTCCAGGAGTTCAAGACCAGTCTGGGCAACAGGGTGAAATTTCATCTCTACAAAAAAATACAAAAATTAGCTAGGCGTGACGGCACATGCCTGTAGTCCCAGCTACTCTGGAGGCTGAGGTGGGAGGATCATTTGAGCCCTGGAAGCTGAGGCTACAATGAGCTGAGATTGTGCCCATGTGCTCCAGTCCGGGCAACAGAGCAACACCCTGTCTCTAAATAAATAAGACAAGTTTACAAAGTGGGATACCATATTTGCAAAACAAATGTCTGACAAAGAACTCTGAAAATTTGACATTAATAGCCAAGTGCAGTGATGCCCGTGGTTCCAACTACTGCTGAGGCTGAAGTGGGAGGATCACTTGAGCCCAGGATTTAAGGCTGTAGTGAGCTGTGATTGTGCCACTGCACTCCAGCCTGGGTGGCAGAGCAAGACCTTGTCATAAAACAACAACAACAAAAAAAGAAAATTCAGTTTAAAAATGAGCAAAAGGTAGGAGGATACATCACATTGAAGATGATATAAGAATATCAATAAACACACAAGATATTCAACATCACTAGGCATTAAGGAAATGCAAATTAAAAGCATGATGTGGGCTGCATACGGTGGCTCACACCTGTAATCCCAGCACTTCGGGAGGCCGAGGTGGGTGGATCACTTGAGGTCAAGAGTTTGAGACTAGCCTGGTCAACATGGTGAAACCCTGTCTCTACTAAAATACAAAATTAGCTGGGTGTGGTGGCACACGCCTATAATCCCAGTTACTCGGGATGCTAAGGCAGGAGAGTCTCTTGAACCTGGGAGGCGGAGCTTGCAGTGAGCTGAGATCCGGCCACTGCACTCCAGCCTGGGCGGCAGAGCGAGACTCCGTCTCAAAAAAAAAAAAAAAAAAAAAAAGAAGCACAGTTTCTTGTGTCAACAAGTGTCTTTAGTTGAGACAGGCGTGAGAGTCTGTCTCCATTGACTTTCAGCAAGGTTGTTCTGAGGAAAGGGCCAAGATTTGAGGAATGAGCGTGATGATGTCCCAGGCTTGATGTTAGAAGGAAGTGGCCATGTGGATAGCGGAGGCAGAGGTGCCCAGACTCCCAGTATATTTTTGTAATTGCCTGATGGGTTCGTCCTCCCCACTGCACAGACAAAATCAATTCAATGAGACCGCGGCATTGCAGTGAAGAGTTTAATTGATGCAAGACCTACCACCACACAGGAGATGGAGTTATTACTCAAACTGATCTCCCTGAAGGCTTTGAGTTTAGGGGTTTTCAAGGATAATTTGGTGGGCAGGGAACTAGGCAATGGACAAGGGACCAGGGAATGCTACTGATTGGTTGGGGATGCCATCACAGGGGCATGGAAAATGGTTTGCCTCTGGGTGAGGGTGCCAGAGGACTGGTTAGTCATTAGTCATGAGTCTGGGTGGATTAGCCAATTGTCAGAAATGCAGAAGTCTCAAAAGACCAATCTTAGGTTCTACAATAGCAATGTTATATACAAGAGAAATTGGGGAAGTTGCAAATCTTGTGACCTCCGGAACAATGGCTGTTTATCCTTTATGCCTACATCTTAGCAGAATTCAGGCCCTTCTCATTCTCTTAACCTTGTGGACTTCCATTAGTTTTACAAAGGTGATTTAGTTTTGGGAAGGGCTATGGTAGGCTAAGGTTAAACTATAAACTAAATGTCTCCCAAAGTTAGTTTGGCTTATGCCCAGAGATGACCAAGAACAGCTTGGAGGTTAGAGGAAACATGAAGTCAGCTATGTCAGATTTCTCTGACTGTCTAATTTTGCAAAGGCAGTTTCATGTGGAGGGCTCTGCCAGAGATACAGAATTTGTGCACCTTGCCTCAGCCTCTGTTCTCTTAGGAAATATCCCAGAGATGCACATGGCACATAAATTCCCAGCTGGTTTCTTCTGGGAATTGATAGGTGGGTCCATGCTCAACGGCTGCAGCATGCAATACATTGGAATCCTGCCTCCACCTGTGTGAATCTATCGGTTTCTCAATCTCCCTCTCTCTCTCTCTCTCTGAGACCGGATCTCACTCTATCACCCAGGCTGGACTGCAGTGGCATGATCACAGTTCATTGCAGCTTTGATGCCTGGGGCTCAAGCCATCCTCCTGCCTCAGCCTCCCAAGTAGCTGCAACTGCAGGTGCATGCTACCATGCCCAGCTAATTTTAGAAAAATTTTTGTAGTGATGGAGTTTTGCCATGTTACCCAGTCTGGTCTGGAACTCCTGGGCTCAAGTGATCCTCCTGCCTTAGCCTCCCAAAGTGCTGGGATTACTGGCATGAGCCACCATGCCTGGCCTAAGTCTCTTTTTCTGGAAAATGCAGTAATAGTCTCAAATTGGCAGAGTTATGGCGTGGGTTAGAGATGGGTATATAGCACCTAGCCTGATGCTAGATGGGTGGGTGATCTTTAGAGGTCATCATTGTGTCACTTAGTGGTTGGAAGTGTATGATACTGATACTTAGGAAACTCTCTTGAACCCCTGGTGATACCCTGCCATAGAGAACCCCAGGAGTAAGCATGAGGCCGTGTTGCTGCTCAAACCCCAATCACTGTTTCTGCTGGTGCCAGGTCCATACCTGGGGCCAGCACACCCCAAGAGAAAGGGGAGGTCCCCTTCTTTACCTCTAAGAACAATAGCCTTAGGCCAGGCACGGTGGCTCACACCTGTAATCCTAGCACTTTGGGAGGCTGAGGCGGGTGGATCACTTGAGGTCAGGAGTTCAAGACCAGCCTGGCCAACATGGCGAAACTCCATCTCTACTAAATATATAAAGAAAATTAGCCAGGCGTGGTGGCAGGCTACCCCAGCTACTCGGAAGGCTGAGGCAGGAGAATTGCTTGAACCTGAGAGGCGGAGGTTGCAGTGAGCCAAGATCTCATCACTGCACTCCAGCCTGGGCAATAAGAGTGAAACTCCATCCCCCCCAACCACCCCCCCCCCCCCCCCGCCAAAAAAAAAAACAAAAAAAACGAACAATAGCCTTGAATTACAATAGCCTTGAATTACTCTCATCCTTACATTACCCAGACCAGTTTCTTCCTTGAGCCAAACTAACCTATTCGCTCAGCCTGATTCCCTCTATGCGGATGAAAATGTAGCTGGTGCCAAGAATGATCAGTGTTATAGTTTGATCAGACTCTTACAAACAAAAGCTCTCTCCCCTTCCACCCCTGTACCCTACTCAGGATTCTGACCACCTAGTTTCTGAGTGCCCTTCCCTGAACCACAGCCTATTCTTGCCAAGTCAGTTATGTTCCTGCCCCAGAGCACTGAAGAGACTGCAGGAGAGTTGGGATTTGTCTTTTTTTTTTTTTTCAGAGACCAGGTCTCACTTTGTCACCCAGACTGGAGTGCAGTGGCATGATCACGGCTCACTGCAGCCTCGACCTCCTGGACTCAAGCAATCCTACCACCTCAAACCCACGAGTAGCTGGGACTACAGGCACATGCCACCATGCCTGGCTAATTTTCATATTTTTTTGTAGAGATGGGGTTTTGCCACATTGCCCAGGCTGGTCTCAAATTCCTAGACTCAAGCGATACACCTGCCTCAGCCTCCCAAAGTGCTAGAATTACAGGTGTGCACCACCGTGCTCGGCCAATAAAACCAACTTTTTTTTTTTTTTTTAATGGAGTCTTGCTCTTGCTCTTGCTCTTGTTGCCCAGGCTGGAGTGCAATGGCGCGATCTCGGCTTACTGCAACCTCCGCCTCTAGGGTTCAAGCAGTTCTCCTGCCTCAGCCTCCCGAGTAGCTGGGATTATAGATGCATGCCACCATGCCCGGCTAATATTTGTATTTTTTGGTAGAGACGGGGTTTCATCATGTTGGCCAGGCTGATCTCAAACTCCTGACCTCATGATCCACCTGCCTTGGGCTCCCAAAGTGCTGGGATTACAGGTGTGAGTCACTGTGCCTGGCCAAATAAAACCAAATTCTAATGACCACAGCTCTTAGCCAGCGAAAGTGACCCAAATAAGCCCAAGGAATAGGGAGGCTGTGGAATGGCCCATGAGTCACTCCGGACCAGCAGGAAAACAGATTTTCACAGGTCTAGGGCAGAGCATGAATGAGGTGAGCACTGGACCGCTTATCATGTTGAAAGCAAGGAAGGTATCAAACACTAACAGATGAAGTCAAAGGAACCCAGAACTGACTCACTTAAAATGGGACAAGTTTTAGCACCAAAACAGATGTTTACAATAGACTGAAACATATCATAATGACCAAATTACAAAATGAAACAAAAACAAGACCCCCTGCATTTGTCACCACTAGAATTTCCCAGGGAATAGGCCAGTTCTTTGACAATTGAGAAATAAAGGGACAGAATCAAGCATTTATCCTACCTCTCTATATTAGTTCCCTTGCTTCTTTCCTCTGTCTCTCCCTCCCTTCCTTTTTTTCCTTCCTTCCTTCCTTCTCCCTTCCCTTCCCCTCTTTCATCTTTCATCTTGCTTCCCTTTCTTTCCTTTCTTCAGGGGCTCACTCTGTTGACCAACCTGGAGTGCAGTGGTGCAATCATGGCTCACTGCAGCCTCGACTTCACAGGCTCAGCTGATCCTCCCACTGCAGCCTCCTGACTGACTGGGACTACAGGCATGTGCCACCAGGCCTGGCTACCTTTTGTATTTTTTTTGTAGAGATGAGGTTTTGACATGTTGCCCAGGCTGATCTCGAACTCCTGGGCTCAAAGCAATCCACCCATTTTGACCTCCCAAAGTACTGGGATTACAAGCAAGAGCCACTGTGCCCAGCATCAGCTGTATTTCAAAAACACCAAGTCAGTGATAAGGAAAAGTTTTCCTTTGTAGAATAATTCTAATTAAGAGAAGCAAAAAGAATGATAGAATTTTTAGAAAATCATCTTGCAGGCATGAATGAAACAGTGAATGTAGATAATGATCATCAGGAGATGCTAGAACCACGACGTGAAAGGTTTACAGGGAACTTTATGATGAAGAGATCAGGCTCACATCACCTGAACCTACTGAGCATTTGGCCTTAGCATCACCAAACGCGGCAAGGAGCCCTCCAGATGGGTAGCTATAGCAAAAACACAGTATCTCTTATTAAGTTTTCTTCCCTAAAAAGCTGAATCCGAACAAGCCTTTAGACCTGACTTTCCAATGTACAGGGAATACAGGGGACAGAGTACTACAGGATGCAGATGACACCATAGGGAGCAAAAACCCAAACTCAGAACATGGAACATTCTAGAAGCCAATTGATTCATCCTCTCCAAAAAACCAATGGCATTAAAACAAAAAGAGGGCCGGGCGCGGTGGCTCAAGCCTGTAATCCCAGCACTTTGGGAGGCCGAGACGGGTGGATCACGAGGTCAGGAGATCGAGACCATCCTGGCTAACACGGTGAAACCCCGTCTCTACTAAAAAAAATACAAAAAACTAGCCGGGCGAGGTGGCGGGCACCTGTAGTCCCAGCTACTCGGGAGGCTGAGGCAGGAGAATGGCGTAAACCCAGGAGGCGGAGCTTGCAGTGAGCTGAGATCCGGCCACTGCACTCCAGCCTGGGCCACAGAGCGAGACTCCGTCTCAAAAAAAAAAAAAAACAAAACAAACAAAAAAAACAAAAAGAGATGTAAGAGTGCTATGGAATAAAAGAGACTTAAGAGATAATAATAACCAAATGCAATGTATGAACCTTTCTAATCCTGATTCAAACAAGCCAGTTGTAAAAAGATACCCTTGAGATAATCAGATAAATAAATATGCATCCTGGCTAACACGGTGAAACCCCATCTCTACTAAAAATACAAAAATTAGCCAGGCATGGTGGCACGCGCCTGTAGTCCCAGCTGCTTGGGAGGCTGAGGCAGGAGAATCGCTTGAACCCGGGAGGCTGAGGCAGGAGAATCGCTTGAACCTGGGAGGCAGAGGTTGCAGTTAGCCACGATTGCACCATGGCACTCCAGCCTGAGCAACAGAGTGAGACTCCGTCTCAAATATATATATATATATATATATATGCAGATAGTAGGTGATATCAAAGGGATTGTTGTTAGCTTTATTGAGTGTCAGCTTTATTGAGTGTTTGGTGGCATGTGTTTTTCTTTTTAAAATTTTCTTATCAGTTCGAGAAACATGCTAAAGTATTTACTAGAGAAATGATAGTATCTTGGATTTTAAAAAAATGTTTTATCTTTTATTTGTTTCCATCCCATTTAACAGAAGTTCAAGTATCTTGGATTTGCTTTAAAACAATCCGGTACAAATACGAGAGGACAGATAAAACGATTCTGGCAACTGGTTGGTAATTGTTATCATTGTAGCTGAGTGATGAGTATATATTCTGCCTACCTTTGTATGTGTTTGAAATTTTCCATAACAAAAAGATAAAAGAGACAGCCAAAAAAAAGGTAGGGGAGCGCCAGGGCACTGGTTCTGAATCTGCTCCTAACCAGTTTTGAGCTTGAGCAAGTTAGTTCAATTCTCTGGGTCTCAATGTCCTTATCAGTAAAATCGGTAATGCAGTGATGACCATCTAACACTTGACTTCTGTAGTTCTTTATTCTCTTTGACGTGGGAACCATTTTTATTTAATTAAATTAATTTTTTTAACATTAAAAAAAATAGGGACAGGGTCTCCCTGTGTTGCTCAGGCTTATCTTGAACTGCTACCCTCAAGCAATCTTCCCGTCTAGGCTTCCCAATGTGCTGAGCGTGAGCCACCATGCTGGCCGGGAGCCATTTTTAAATGCCTTCTCTGTGACCTCCAGGAGGGGAAGGCAACCGTGGTGTGGGTTGTATCAGGAGGTGTGGGCTTCCTGAGGGAAGTGGAATGCAGAACAAGTCCAGGGTTAAACGGTGACAATGAAGAGTTTATTTGCGTTTTCTTAGCTAACCAAGGAACTACAAAGGGGAAGAAGGATTCATCTGACGCAATTTCTCCCCACCCCCTTTTTAGTTTTTCAGCGTATGTTGTTGGGTAATTTCTGTACAGGGTTCTCTATGCTGTGGGTCTAGATGGGAGAATTGCTTGCTCACCCATTGGCCTAATGCAGAGGGAACAGCTTTCCTCAGCTGCGGGGGTGTAACTGTTTCAGCTCAGGAGACTCTTACCCAACATTTTGTTCACTGTAAACAAAATTCTAGGTATGTGGGGAAATGTCTGCAATGAGGCAAGAGCATCTTGTGAGCAGAGGGTAGAAAGCTCTTGGTGAGCATCTATAGGATTTCTACATCATGAAATGTAGAAACCCCAGTCTGAATTCTTATACTCTATCTTGTCTAGGGCATACGCATTGACTGTAATATTAGATTGAGCCAAATGTCTGTAGGAATACACATCTGCAAAAAAACGGACCCTTAAGAATGAATTGGGAGTTAGTTATACCATTGTTATGCAGCAAGCCACAGGGAGATGACTGTGGATTGATCTATAATTCTTTTAAATTCGGAAGTCAAGTTGCAGAGCTTTAAATACCATCTATGTGGTAGAGACCCTCAGATTTATACCTGCAGCCTCATCTCTCCCGTGAGCTGCAGATCCCTATTAGACAACTGCCCACTCAAAATCTGGCAGGTGGTCTAGCAAGTCTCTCAAACTTAACATATCCCAGTATGAACTCACGTGCAACCCCTTCCTCTCAAACATTCTACTTGCGGTCTTCTGAATAACAGTTGGCAGCTCCGTCCTTCCAGTTGCTCAGGTCAAATTTTAGTTACCTTTGATTCTTTTTTTTTTTTTTTTTTTTGAGACAGAGTCTTGCTCTGTCACCCAGTCAGGAGTGCAGTGGCATGATCTTGGCTCATGGCAACCTACGCCTCCCGGATTCAAGCGATTCTCCTGCCTCAGCCTCCCAAGTACCTGGGATTACAGGCGAGTGCCACCATGCCTGGCTAATTTGTGTATTTTTAGTAAAGATGGAGTTTCGTCATGTTGGCCAGGCTGGCCTCAAATTCCTGACCTCAGGTGATCTGCCTGCCTCGGCCTCCCAAAGTGCTGGGATTACAGGTGTGAGCCACTGTGCCCGGCCCACCCTTGATTCTTTTACTTTCATTCCCAAACTCCAATTCATTCAAGCAATCCACTCACCTTGGCCTCCCAAAGTGCTGGGATTACAGGTGTGAACCACCTTGCTCAGCTAAATTTTCTAGTAGCCCTATTAAAATAAGTAAAAAGAACCAGGTGAAACTAATTTCAGCTATATATTTTATGTAGCCCAATAAATCCAACATGAAAAACATACTTTGTATAAACGAAAACACTGCAACATGCAAAAAGTATAGAAATGTTAGAAGATATTTTACATCTTTTTTCTTCCATACTGTCTTTAAAATCTGGTGTGTATTTTATGTGTAGAGCACATGTTAGTTTGACTTTTCTTTTTTATGATTTTAAATTTTTTATTTTATTTTGTTTAGGCATATAAACTATTAACAGACAAGGCCTACAGACTTATTTCTTCTTGGATACACCCATGTTATGGCCACAGCGGCCAGTGGTATTGTTGTGCTGTCCTGGGACATGAAGGCCCCAGAAGTGGCACAGCCCTCTATGGGCTCAAATCTTCTTCAGTTGCTCCAGGTTCTCACAGAGGCTGTTATCCAGACCATTGACCAGGTCCTGGCTATATTTTCCATCCTTTACATGTTTCTGTCTGTTTGAGAACCAGTCTGGGATCTTGGGCTGGCATGTTTTCTGCATAGTGGTGATCACACATCCACCTTATCCTCAGTGAGCTCTCCTGGCCTCTCAGTGAGGTCAATGTCAGCTTTCCTCCACACCACAGGAGCATATCTTCAATACACGCCCTTGATGGCAATGATGGCAAAGGCTGTTTTCCGACGCCCATCAGTGTTGGTGTTGAGTACTCACAAAATATGCTCGGACTTCTCAGGGATCACTAGACATCGTGGCAGCACAAGTGGTGGCGTGTAGGTCTCTGGTGGAAGAGAGAATAGAAATGACCCCTTCTTTTTTTTTTGTTAGAGACAGCGTCTGCTCTGTCACCAAGGCAAGAGTGCAGTAGCGTGGTCATAGCTCACTGTAGCCTTGATCTACTGGGCTCAAGGGATCCTTCTGCCTCAGCTTCCTGAGTAGCTGGGACTACAGAAGCATGCCACCATGCCCAACTAATTATTTATTTATTATTTTATTTTATTTTATTTTATTTATTTATTTTTGAGATGGAGTCTCACTCTATAGCCCAGGCTGGACTGCAGTGGCACCATCCTGGCTCACCACAACCTCCACCTCCCAGGTAGCTGGGATTACAGGCATGTGCCACTGCGCCTGGCTAATTTTTGTATTTTTAGTAGAGATGGGGTTTCACCATGTTGGCCAGGCTGGTCTTGAACTCTGATCTGCCCGAATTGGCCTCCCAAAGTGCTGGCATTACAGGTGTGAGCCACCGCGCCTGGCCTAATTTTTTTTTTTTTTTTTGGTTTGGGGGCTTGCTATGTTGCCCAGGCTGGTCTTGAACTCCTGGCCTCAAGTGATCCTCCTGCCCTGGCTTCCCAAAGTGTTGCGATTATAGGCGTGAGCCACTGCACCTGGCCAGTTTGGCTTTTCAATGGTTAAAGTGAAATGAAGTCCTACCAAACCAATAAAGCTGTGATTAACAGAAAAATATTTTCTGCTGCCTCAGTTTTTAGTTAATTTGAATGAAATTCAATTAAAAATTCAGTCCCTCATCCCAGGAGCCACATTTCAAGTGCTCGGTAGCCACATGTGGTTGGTGGCTGCCACATTGGACTTTGTAGCTCTGCGTGAAACCACACTTTCCCCTACGGCTCTCTCAAGATGGGAATGTTTTCTTCCCTGTGCTTTTTGAATGTCCATGGGCTTGAGGAGGGGTGGGTGGGGTGAGTGTCTTTTCTGCCGGTCGTTGATGCTTTCCTGGAACATTCTGCCTCCTTCCCGTGAAAAACGGCTTCTCCCACCACCCCGTGGTTACCTTCATCTACCAAAGCCTGGGTACAAACATTCTTCCTTAGAGATTTCACTTTCTGAATCATTGTCACTTTCTCTAACACTTTCCTGTCCTTGGTGATATCAGTATCTTTGTAAATAATATTTCCAAAATACTGACCTCTCAGTTTCCTGCCAGTGATCCTGTCATCTCCCCAGTCTTTCATTCCCATGGTCATATCCCAGAGCTGTCCTGTCAAATAGCGACACCCTTCCGTAACAGAAATGGCATGCATCACGTTCCACTCCACTGTTCACTCCCTCTGGCACCCTCCCTGCGCTGAGACCACCAGTGCATCCTTCCCAGCTTCTCTGCCCGTGGTCCACCACATCTCATGCTCTCACTGACTACCCTGCCAGCTGTAATGAGACTGTCAGCTGCTGGAATCTCTTCCTTGTGTGTGCTCAAGGCCCTTGCCCTGTCTTGGCTCCATCACTTCCCTCTTATTATTTTCATCTCACCTCCAAGTCTGGGTCTGCACCCACACAGCCGAACCTGGCTGGGGAGAGCAAGCAGCACCTGAGGTCCCCTCCTGGTCATGGCCACTAACTGGTCTCAGTTGGCCCCAAATCTTTGACAGTTCCCTTCAACCTCCCATTCTCCTAGATGCTATTTTACTATCCGTAAAAGGACACAAAAGACCTCCACTTTGCTAAATTCATTTTTCCCCTAAATATATCACTTAGGAAAGTTAACGATACCCTGTTTTCTTGATTTGTAAAAGAGAGATAATGTTGAATATAACTTTACATAACTTAGGTAAATCACGTACCAAAAGTCTGCTTGTCAAAAATTAGAGATGCTGGCTGAGCACGGTGGCTCACACCTGTAACATTAGCACTTTGGGAGGCCAACGTGGGTGGATCATTTGAGCCCAGGAGTTTGAGAATAGTCTGGGCAACATGGTGAAACCTGGTCTCATTAATTTAAAAACAATTTAAAAAATTAGAGACGTTAGGTCTGGCATGGTGGCTCATGCTTGTAAACCCAGTGCTTTGGGAGGCCCAGAGGGTCACCTGAGGCCAGAAGTTCAAGACCAGTTTGGGCAACAAAGCGAGATTCTGTCTCTACAAAAAAAAAAAATTTAAAACTATAGGTGCTTGCCTATAGACTTAGGTACCCAGGAGGCTGAGGTGGAAGGATTGCTTGAGCCCGGAAGTTTGACACTGCAGTGATCCATGATTGCGCCACTACATTCCTGCCTGGGCGACAGAGACCCTGTTTCAAAAAAAAAAATTCCCATGCCGAATATGCTCTGATAGGAGTTGGGTTTTTCCACCAAAAAGAAAAAGAAAAAAAAATAAAAGGTCAGGCACAGTTGCTCACGCTTGTAATCCCAGCACTTGGGGAGGCCAAGGAGGGCGGATCCCCTGAGGTCTGGAGTTCGAGACCAGCCTGACCATGGAGAAACCCCATCTCTACTAAAAATACAAAATTAGCCAGGCGTGGTGGTGCATACCTGTAATCACAGCTGCTTGGGAGGCTGCGACAGGAGAATCGCTTGAACACGGGAGGTGGAGGTTGTGGTGAGCCGAGATTGCACCATTGCACTCCAGCCTGGGCAACAAGAGAGAGACTCTGTCTCAAAAAAAAAAAAGAGAGAGAGAAAGCTCTGCCTGTTTACCTGATCCTAAGCTGAATGTTGCTAAGCTGAGTGTTGCATCTGTGCCTGAGCTGGGTGGGTAAGCGTGAACTGCTGAGCTGGGGTGGTGGGTAAGCGTGAACTGCTGTGCCTGAGCTCGGTGGGTAAGCATGAACTGCTGAGCCTGAGCGGGGTGGGTAAGCATGAAGTGTTGAGCCTGGGGTGCTGGGTAAGCGTGAACTGCTGTGCCTGAGCTGGGTGGGTAAGCATGAACTGCTGAGCCTGGGGTGCTGGGTAAACATGAATTGCTGAGCCTGAGCTGGGTGGGTAAGCATGAACTACTGAGCCTGGGGTGGTGGGTAAGCCTGAACTGCTGAGCCTGGGGTGCTGGGTAAGCACGAACTGCTGAGCCTGANAGCCCGGGGTGGTGGGTAAGCGTGAACTGCTGAGCCCGGGGTGGTGGGTAAGAGTGAACTGCTGTGCCCATGCTTGGTGGGTAAGCGTGAACTGCTGTGCCTGAGCTGGGTGGGTAAGTGTGAACTGCTGAGCCTGGGGTGGTGGGGAGGACCTGGATTCCCTGTGGCTGTTCTGTCTAGATGAGAAAGATGCACAGCAAAGAGACTGCGGCCGATAATGTTATGACCTTTTTTCTGATAATAAATTTCTAATTACTGTTCTCACTAATTCCAAGCTAAGGGCCATTCTCAATTGATGTAGGATTGAGCATATACATAATCATATAACTGAGACTCCAGCAGTAAAAGCTGAGACACATGCGCGGGCTAGAGGGAGCCTTGTGTGCCGGAGGAGTGTGGGCCACCAGGAAAGCGGGTTCTCTCTGCCTCTACTCACTGTGCGTTCCATTGCCAAGATTCCTGAAGTTCTAATCCTTTCTTTCCCCATCTGTAAAATGAGGATAATAATCACTATGTCAGATGGCTACAGTAAAGTTTAATGCGACCATGCATGTAAGGCATTGATATTGTGCCCAATGTCCTCTAAAGTTTCAGGAAATAAACAGCAACAATTATGACACATGCAAGCCATGAACCCAAGTCAGTCATCTGCGCTGAACAAACCCTTTCATCGAGTATCATTGACTTCTGGCTTCAGGTGCAACATATACACTCTTTACCAAAAGGTGAAGAATTCTGGCCACGCTCAGTGGCTCATGCCTGTAATCCCGGACCTTTGGGAGGCTGAAGTGGGAGGATCACTTGAGCCCAGCAGTTCAAGAATAGCCTGGGCAACATAGTGAGACCCTGTCTCTATTATAACTACATACATACATACATACATACATACATAAGTTTTTTTAAAAAAGGTGAAGAATTCTGAACTACATAATTTCCTGTTACCCTTTGGATCTCTTCATCTACCTCAGAAATGCTGTGTGTGTTTGCAACACACTATCATAGAAACAGGCATCATAACCTTTTAAGTGTAGGGCTGTCCAGGGTGGCAGGGGCGTTACTAGAGAGCAGATTAATTGCTGTCATCTCAGTGGGCAGGAGCTTGAAATGCTGTGTGCGTGTGCTGCCATCTTGTGGTATGTTGGGGGAACATGTGTCTGATTATTCTGGAGTCGCTAGCTGACTGACTTCTAACCTTTTTGAGCAGGATTACATGTTACATGTTACATACATACACATGGTACATAGGCACCCATAAATCCACACCAAAAATGGTGTTCCAGACAATGGGTTATTTCACCCATCAAATTATTTACAGGTTGCTCTAAGTGTAGGAGAAGGGAGGACAAGGCACATCCATGTCTAAGGAGGAAACACATGCCCCTTTGCAGGCCCAGGAGGCTGTCCTGTGGAGGGAGGCCCTGTTTCCTAAGTGCTTCCAAGGGAAGCAGATCTGGGAAACTGAAGGCCTTAGAGATTCCGCTCAAGATGTACCCAACTCAGTTCTGCTGGTGTGCCAGCACTGCTCGCCCCCAGCCCCTCAACACACACCTTAACTCATTCTCTGGAAAACTACACACATTCCAAGTAAGAGCGTGGCAGTGCCAGTCCCCAGGCTGCTCTGGACATTCACACACTGAAGGGCATTGGGGTTGTGTCCAGTTTGGGGCTACTCTGCATAAATCGGCTATAAACACTTGTGCACAGGCTTTTGTGTGAACTAAGTTCTCATTTCTGTTGGCTAATTCCGAGAACAGTAAGTACTAGGTCACATGGTAGTTGCATGTTTAGCTTTTCTTTTTTTTTCCGCCCAGGCTGGAGTGCAGTGGCGCTATCACTGCCCTTCCCTCAGGTACTTGATTCCGGAAACTGACTCTCAACCTGCCTTTGCCTACTTCTCAGTCTCAGAGGAACCCCTTCGTTGAGTCTTTTCCTCCTTCTAGCTCCTGCGTTTCTCTCACCCCATCTCACCTCTGCCTGTCCATCATAAGCCTATTCTATTCCCTGTCCTAAGTTTGCACAAGAAAAAAACCTGAGGCTCAGATTGGGTAACACGGCCACAGGTTGACAGCCCAGATGTGATGAGCAGGAACAGAGAGCGCAGAGTCCCCAGGTGAACGGTCAGGCCTTGGGGACTTCAACAAGGAAAGGTGAGGTGCTGAGGCCTGGGGCTCTGAACCTGAGGAGTATAGGACACTGGGAGGACAGCAGGTGGAGTCATGGCTAAGGGAGCTGAGAACATTCCTATATCCTTGATTCTAGCACTAGGATCAACCCCAGGAAGACACACGTGGGCCTGTCAATGGAAAACTTTGTGCTGGTGGGGTGTCCTAGAAGGGAGCAGGATAATGGGGAGGAGGGTCTCTCAGTCCCTGGCGCTGTGTGACAGGCATTGGGTGATGGTCAGGAAAGAGGTTACTTTCCATCATTTTGATTTCTTGTTCAAATTTTGCATGAATTGAACAGTCAGTTTCTAAGAGGTTCTATTTCAGGAAACGGCAACCTCCTTCCCTGGGCTATCCCCTGTACCTGCCCCTCAGGATGCCATTTTATTTCCTTTCCTTTTCTTTTTTTGAAACAGAGTTTCACTCTTGTTGCCCAGGCTGGAGTGCGATGGCACAATCTCAGATCATTGCAACCTCCGCCTCCCAGGTTCAAGAGATTCTCCTGCCTCAGCCTCCAAGTATGTTGCCTAGAATGAAAGAATGACCTGGAGAGAAGTACAAAAATCATACAAAAAGAAGAATTGAAAAGAAAAGGCAAAGCAAGGTTTATGGAGTACATTCACCACCGAGTACGCTCACCGAGTATGTTGCATGAGAATCGCTTGAACCTGAGAGGCAGAGGTTGCAGTGAACTGAGTTTGTGCCACTGCACTACAGCCTGGGTGAAATAGCAAGACTGTCTCAAAAAAAATATTGTGGCCAGGTGCGGTGGCTCACACCTGTAATCCCAGCACTTTGGGAGGCTGAGGCGGGCAGATCACGAGGTCAGGAGTTCAAGACCAGCATGACCAATATGGTGAAACCCCGTCTCTACTAAAAAATACAAAAATTAGCCGGACATGGTGGCACGTGCCTATAATCCCAGCTACTCAGGAGGCTGAGGCAGGAGAATCGCTTGAACCTGGGAGGTGGAGGTTGCAGTGAGCCAAGATCACACCATTGCACTCCAGCCTGGGCAACAGAGTGAGACTCTGATTCAAAAAAAAAAAAAAAAATTGAAATGAGTAGCGTATGCATGCCTGTGGTACCAGCTACTTGGGAGGTTGAGGTGGGAGGATCACTTGGTCTGGAAGGTCAAGGCTGCAGTGAATTGTGATAGCACCACTGCACTCCAGCCTGGGTGATGGAGAGAAAAATTTTAAAGAAATACAGTAGTCAACATGAAAGAACATATAAACACATACATGTTATGCAGAAAAAGAACTAATTCCAGAACTCATCCCAGTGTAGCCATTGCTCAGCTCCAGAAATGAACTTCTATGATTATTTTTGCAGAACTCTCTGTACCCACCTTGGCAACCACTATTCAGAATTTTATGTTTTTCAATCAATTGCCCTTCGTTGTAGTCTGCCTCAATTCTTTGTATTTGCATAGATTACATGGAATAGTTTTGCAAGCTTTTTATGCCCTACTGTTCTTCTGGATCTCCACACCTTGTTTGTGACTTTCCTGCATGTTGGAGCACGAAACCTGTGCAGTATTCCACTGTAATGGCCGTAGCGCATATCATTTCTCCATTCTTCTGTTAATGTACATTTGGATTGTTTTCAGTTTTGCTGCCTTGATCAATATTTACCTGTCTTCCAGGACACATGTGCAAAGTGCTGTGTAGTAATGGAATTGCAGGGCCAGAGTTGCATGTTCAACTTTATTGGATAAGGGCAAACTGTTTTCCAAAGTGGTCATACTGATTTAGACATTTGCCCCCCACCCCCATCCCAGTGAAAACAGGTTCCTCCTATTCTACTTCCTTGCAAATACTTTGGATGCTTGCATTAATATTAACGCTTCACTTTTTACTCAGTGACAGGTAACTGTAAGGTTATTCATAGGAATACATCTCCATTCCTCCTCCTTCAAAATGACTATCTTTCATGATACTATTACCAGCAGTGAAATATGGGTCTGCAGGAACTCAATTCTTGCCTCCTTGATGGAAGGAATTCATCTGAGTGGCAGAAGGTGGAGTGAGCAACCAAGGCAAGTTTTAGAGCAGGAGTGAAAGTTTATTAAAAAGTTTTAGAGCGGGAATGAAAGGAAGTAAAGTACACTTGGAAAAGGGCCAAGCAGGAAACTTGAGAGATTGCCCTTTGACTTGAGTTTTTTTTACATTGGCATGATTCTGGAGGGTTGTGTCTCTCTTCCCCTTATTCTTCCCTTGGGGTGGGCTGTCCCCTCGCAGAGTGGCCTACCAGCACTTGGGAGGGTCTGCATGCACAGCGTGTTAACTGAAGTTGTATGTATGCTCACTTGAAGTGTTTTTCACTTAGCAGCGGAATGTTCCTAGAGGAAGGTCATATGCTAGTTAAACTGCCATTTTGCCTCTTAGTGGGCATGCTTGAGCTCATTCACCAAGTCCTAAAATCTCATCAGGAAGCTGCTAAAGCGGCTAATCACCAGCTTCAGGTGTTTTGTATCTAGTGGGAGACTGCCGTTCCCTTGTGCCAGCTGTGACCAATTAGTATTTTAGAGAGACAGTTTAACAACCACCTAACCATCACCAGATGGTTGTCTGACTGTCCTGGTGGTAGTGGGGGCCTCTCCTTCCCTGCTCATGTCTGTCTAACTACCTACTCTAACATTTCCCCCCTCAAGATTCTAGACCCAATTCTGGAAAAAATGGATGAAGGTCAGTCTTCTGTAGCTGCTTCCTGCTGACAGAGGGGTGGTGGTGTCTGTTCTGTGGGTTTTGGCCTCTTGCTAGCTGTCAGGGCAGGGTGGCTCCATAGGTTAATGAAAACGGTATCCAGCCAGATCTAACAGAGACAGGGAATTCACCTCTGTTGTATCCCACTGTTGGGCAGTCTACTGGTCTCCTGTAGAAGGGTGACTCTTGATCATTGAGAGGATGGTATCCCTCACTGAGGATCACCTGGAGCTTGTCAGCCCAAAAGTGAGAGGAGACAAATCAGGTGATTAGATTTAGAAGACATGGACAAAAAGGAGCAAAAGTAGGAGAGTAAAAGTGGACCTAAAAAGGGAAAAACCCAGTGAACCATTTCCATGTTGCTTCCTAATCTAACCCTGAGAAGCTTGTTCCCATCAATCAGAGGCTCAATTTAGGAGTTGTCTAATGTTGTCTTGTACTTTTGCCAATCCATTTACCCCAAAGCAACATTTGTTATCTAAGGCTAAGCAAATTCCTCCCTGTGCTTCCATTAACATATCTAGTCCTTGGAGATTTTGGAGGACTACAGCTCCTAAAGAGTCAATTTGTTCTCACACCATTGTTAAAATTTTAGTCAGGGCCTCAATGTTGTTGGCTATTTCCTTTGAGAGTTGGCTATAGATCAAGGAGACTTTTGTGATTCCAGCAATTCTGGTTTCCACACAGAGTATAATACCATGTTCCACAAAAAGTGGAATTAATTGGATAGCCCTCTTCACCTTGGGCAAGATAGGATGCCTGTAGATTGGTGCTGGAAGAAAGAGATTGCCAGGGACTATGAAGATGTCTGGGGATACATAGCCTATGGTACAAGTTTCATTCCAGTTAGTGGGGAAGCACTGGTGAACTGATTGGCCACAAATATAGATGGCTCCTTGGGTTTTAAGTAGAGGTGTCCAAATGAAATAAGTGGGTAAGGACAGCTTCAAAAACTCCTGAGGCTGCCATCATGCCCAGGTAGCTCATGGCTATTGTCATACCTGGTAAGACTTGGGGGCATGGGGTTGCTAGCTGATTCCAATATGTGCCCAGAAATAGAACATTGATCCAGATTTTTACATTACCCATGCCTCTTATTTCATCTGAGCTGTAGCCAGAGATCACTGGTTGGTTTACAGAAATAAGCAGGATCAGTCTAAATTGCAGAAAAAAACCTCAAAAACAATGGATGAGACTAGAATCTAATAACAGGTATACCATAGTCATAGTTTTTTTTTGTTTTGTTTTGAGATGGAGTTTCACTCTTGTTGCCCAGGCTGGGGTACAAGGCATGATCTCAGCTCACTGGAACCTCTGCCTCCCGGGTTCAAGTGATTCTCCTGTCTCAGCCTCTCAAGTAGCCGGGATTACAGGCACATGCCACCATGCCTGGCTAATTTTTCGCATTTTTAGTAGAGACGGGGTTTCTCCATGTTGGTCAGGCTAGTCTCCAACTCCCGACCTCAGGTGATCTGCCCGCCTTAGCCTCCCAAAGTGCTGGGATTACAGACATGAGCCATTGCACCCAGCCTCATAGTTCTTAAAACATACTTTTTCTCTCTCCAGTCCTCATTTTTATTAAAAACAGACCATGATAGGACTGATTTGTTTGCAAAATAAACTTTAGTCTTATTATATACTTGGCCTGATTATTTGCATAAAGCACAGCAAGAATAATTATTTGCCATATAGGCTCCTTTTTATATTGGCTTTGATGGAACATTGTTCCATGAGGAATCTCAGATAAGACTTTAAAGCCTTGAGCCCAGCCATGGTTTTCACTCATCTGAATGAGTTGAGTAAATTTCTCTCCTCTTGAGGTCTTAATATAACTTGGGGATCCTGGGCCTGCTAGGAACTGATATTCTTTACTTACCACAGGTCAGGAACCCTGTACAGGAACTGTATAGACTAGGTATGAGGCCAGTTTTCTCAAGGGGATTTTATTGTCTCTATAAGTCAACTTTGATTCCTTAAAGGAGTCTGTATCTCAAAGCAAGCCATTTCAGTTAAAGCCTTGGTAAAATAACCAGTGTTTCCAATTGTGTCCTGTTAGAAAAGAAAACAGATTCATATTGCACTTGTGCAAAAAACTATATTGCTATAAATTAAGAATACTCTACAAATGGTTTCCAAATTTTGGAGAAATTCAGTAGAGAGAAATATGCTCCAAATTTTGTTTATAGGAGAATTCTATACTCAATTTTTAAAAGCTGTAAATAGCTCAAAAAACTTGTTTTTGGCTTTGAAAAACAAAACAAAGGGTTAGCAATTCTTTAAGCAAAAAGTCATAAAAGGATTGTTTTAGTCTTCCATTAGTTCAGTTCATGTAGTTAACTCCTGTTCTGCTTCATATTCATGAACATTTCTGCTCTCCATGAGAGTCCTGAAAGTTTTTTTCTTCTATTCTAATGTCACAATCTCCAAAGTTATTGGAAACCTGTATTTAAGAGCATATGTTAGAGTCCTATAGCTGATTATAAAACTACCTTTTATTTATTTATTTACTTATTTATTTGAGATGGAGTTTCACTCCTGTTGCCCAGTCTGGAGTGCAATGGCATAATCTTGGCTCACTGCAACCTCCACCTCCTGGGTTCAAGTAATTCTCCTGCTTCAGCCTCCCAAGTAGCTGGGATTATAGGCATGTGGCACCACACCTGGTTAATTTTTGTATTTTTAGTAGAGACAGGGTTTCTCCATGTTGGTCAGGCTGATCTTGAACTCCCGACCTCAGGTGGTCTGCCTGCCTTTACCTCCCAAAGTGCTGGGATTACAAGCGTGAGCCACAATGCCTGCCTGTTAAACCCATTTTTGAGCTACTTGGTATTTTCTATTTATGGAATGTGCCAAAAGAAAAAAATGCTACCATAAAAGGCTCCCCTAAAACTTCAGTGAAACCTGGTCCAGGTCTTAGACCCTCATGTGGTATAGTGTATACCAATCCAATTCTATCCTGTCTTATAACTTTAAGACATAAGAGGTTTTCTAAGTGAAGCTTTGGTATTAGCTCTGTGGGCTCAAACAAGTGTAAATTCACTGAGGCACTTCCACTTGAAGGCTTGTTTTCTGATTTTCTCATATTTGCCTCTAGGGTAGTGGGCCTCATTTTGGTTACTGATGTTTACATTCCTTTCTTTTGATGTCATGTTGAGTCACTAATTATCATCAAAGGACCAAGGAGCAGCCAGTGGACATTAACATCACGGAACAGGGCTTGTACATGATTTTGGACTTTACACGGAGGCATTATCCTTCCACTTTCCTTATCCCCGCAGTTTCTCATCTTTTGAAGCAGCCATCTCTACCCTAGCTCCCTAGGCCTCACAGTCCCCTGGTGGCCCCAGGTATACTCAATTCTAGAGTCCTATTTGTAGGATTTCGGGCAGAAAGGGATCAGAAGTAGCATAGGGCCTGGAGAACTATCTCTCTATGCTCAGATTTCCTCCTGCCTTGTCTCAGGTCTGGAGAATCAATACTGTCTTTTTTGGCTCAGGTGCTGGTTGCTCACAGAGTCTTCAGGGTTCACCTCTCCTCAGAGCTTCTGCGCTACTCCTCCCATCCTTTATTTTCTAGAATTATATTTTCAAAAGGTTTCTCATTGGTTTTGTCCTTTTAAAAATTTGAGGCCGGGCGCAGTGGTTCAGGCCTGTAATCCCAGCATTTTGGGAGGCCGAGGTGGGTGGATCACCTAAAGTCAGGAGTTCGAGACCAGCCTGGCCAGCATGGTGAAACCCTGTCTCTACTAAAAAAAATACAAAATATTAGCTGGATGCGGTGGTGAGCACCGAAAATCCCAGCTACTCAGGAAGCTGAGGCAGGAGAATCACTTGAACCCGGGAGGCGGAGGTTGCAGTAAGCTGAGATTGCATCATTGCACTCCAACCTGGGCAACAGAGTGAAACTCGGTCTTAAAACAACAACAAAAAAATTCGATATTGGCTGGGCATGATGGCTCACACCTGTAATCCCAGCACTTAGGGAGGCCAAGGCAGGTGAATCACCTGAGGTCAGGAGTTCAAGACCAGCCTGGCCAACATCATGAAAGCGCATCTCTACTAAAAATACAAAAATTAGCCAGGTGCGGTGGTGGGTGCGTGTAATTCCAGCTACTCGGGAGGCTGAGGCAGGAAAATTGCTTGAAACTGGGAGGCAGAGGTTGCAGTGAGCCAAGATTGTACCATTTCACTTCAGCCTGAGCAAAAAAGCAAGACTCTGTCTCAAAAAAAAAAAAAAAAAGATAAAAATAAGAATCTGATATTTTAGCTACTTCTTGAGTTTTGTGGCATAATTTTGAACTTCTGCCAAACTCATTTTGAGTCCCATGACATTGTCCATGTATGGCGTTGTGCCAATAGAAACAAACGCTGTCATATAGGTCCCCCCTAAAACTTCAGTCAAATCTGGTCCAGATCAGACCCTGGCAACTCCTGCTGTCACTGGATCTCAGTGAGGCCTTTGCACCCATTCCCTCCCCTTGTGATTCATCCATGGACATCCCCTCCATTGATTTGAAAACTATCTCAGCAATATTCCTCGCCTTCTTCCACCTCCAGCCGATCTCTCACTCCATCCCACCTGCCTGTTGTTCTTCCTTATGGAATAAAGAAATGTCCCACACTTTAGAGATTTAAAAAAAAATTGGAGCTCAGAGAGGGTGGACTTGTCAAGATCACACAGAGCTGAGTGTGTGGTAAACCCTTGAAAATGGGTCTCAACAGCAAGTCTCCCTTCCAGAGATTCCTAATGTCTGAGAGTCCCAGTGAGCTGGGCTGAACCCAGGGCCCAAGAATGGCTGTCTGGCTCTACCACTTCCAAAGCCCCACCCAGTGCACATGGCCTGAGGCTTCCATGGTGATGTTAAAGAAACCTCCCCTGCTGCCTCTCCCAATCCTGCCGAGTCCCCTCTCATCTTATTCATGCTCAATGTGCAGATGTGATCAATAGAATCAAAGGGAAATGGAGCCCTGAGGGGAGGGCCAGACTCTTGGAGGAGAAGGGTTGGAGTCAAACTGGGGGCTCTGCAGCTCTGAGTGCAGGGGCTTCAAACCTTAAGAGCTCGACAGCAGTGTGAAATGGAATCGGGGGGATTGAGGTCCAAGTTTATGCTGGGAAGAATATAAGCATGATTTGGAGACTCCTGATGTTCATGCGTCCCCCAAAAGTAGAGCTGGGAGCCACTGGAGGAAAGATTGGTGCTAGAAGTTCATGTGGGAACAGGGCAGACCCTTGGATACATGTGGGGGTCTCCCAGGCACCGCAGGTGTTTCAGTAGAGGCCCTAACACTGTGGTGGGGACAGCGCCAAAGAACTCCAGCATGTATTTTTTCATGTTGTGTTTGTTTGTTTGTTTGTTTGTTTGTTTTTTGAGACGGAGTCTTGCTCTGTTGCCCAGGCTGGAGTGCAGTGGCGCAATCTCGGCTCACTGCAAGCTCCGCCTCCCGGGTTCACGCCATTCTCCTGCCTCAGCCTCCCGAGTAGCTGGGACTACAGGCGCCCGCCGCTGCGCCCGGCTAATTTTTTCTATTTTTAGTAGAGACGGGGTTTCACCATGGTCTCGATCTCCTGACCTTGTGATCCACCCGCCTCGGCCTCCCAAAGTGCTGGGATTACAGGCGTGAGCCACCGCGCCTGGCCTTTATCAGGGTTTTAACATAAATATCAGTTATGGAGAAAATTGGCACCATGAGTTAAAATCTCATGTAATCTTCTGTAAGATGCTATACATGTGGAAAACTAAGTGAAGCGTCAAATTAGTTTGCACCAAATTGCTGCAACAAATTACCAGTGCAGCAATCCTGCATAGCTATAAGGGCTCAGGGAACAGAGGGGGTCACCATCACCCTGGGAGAAGGAGACAGCACAGAAGAAGGTCTGTGACTCAGCTCAAAGACAGGAAAATGATTTTGTGGGCAGGCAATGAGGAAAGGGGGACAGAGTTGCTGTTTCCTGAGATAAAGCCTCTTAGGTGTTTTTTGACTACTTGATTGTTCCCTGTGAATGTATAACTTCGATTTTAAAAATAAATAGAAAAGAGCCTCTTTCCTGACACCACCCAATCTCTGAGCCCCACAGACGATGTTCTGGTTTCTTGCAGGAGGTTCTGGTCCCACCCGCCTGCTCCCTTCTAAGACAACCCCACCAGCAAGGAGGTCTAGTTCTTTCTGTAAGTGTTCTGTTGCTGGTCCTGGCTTGGGCCCCTGGGGCCCAGGAACCTCTGGGTTCTCTCAGCTACACTTCCATCCATGGTCCCCAACCTCGGTGCCCAGGACGCTGTGGCTGACCTCCTGGAGGGAGTGCGGCTTCTCACAGGTATCCACTGTGTAGTACATCAGGCCAGGTCTCCTGCGGCAGCTCTCCTCTAATGACTGAGTATGGTGGGGATGCTAAGGCCAGGCTGGTTGCCCGGACCTTCTTTTTTGCCTGTTTCAAACACTCAGCGAAGGCTCTGTGGATTTTCCTCAGAACTGTGGTCCGGAGCGCTCCCACCTCTCCTCTTCCCCTCTCTCCCTCACATTGGGAGTGAGACTTGCTTCATGGTCTGGTGGCTCTCCCAGTCTTTTGTAACTCTTTTCACAAAGGTATGTCCCCTGCTAAAACCCTTGCAATTTAATCCTGCCTTGGTGTCTGCTTCTCAGAGGAGCTGGAAAACAGACTCCAACCCTTCTTCTCCCGGTCCCTGCAGCCCCTGTGGTGGGGTTGACTGTGGGTGACCACAGAACCAGCCTGACCTTGTCCAAACCACAGGCTGCTGCTTCACAAGGCCTGACCCCACTAAGAACTGTGTTTCTCCATGTTCCTGCTGGTCATATCCAGTGCATCTAGGTTACTTTTTTCTTTCTTTCTTTTCTTTTTTCTTTTTTTTTTTTTTGAGATGGAGATTCGCTCTTGTTGCCCAGGCTGGAGTGCAATAGCGTGATCTCGGCTCACTGCAACTTCTGCCTCCCAGGTTCAAGCAATTCTCCTATCTCAGTCTCCCGAGTAGTTGGAATTACAGTCATGTGCCACCATGTCTGGCTAATTTTGTATTTTTAGTAGAGACAGTGTTTCTCCATGTTGGTCAGGCTGGTCTCAAACTCCTGACCTTAGGTGATCCACCCGCCTCGGCCTCCCAAAGTGCTGGGATTACAGGCATGAGCCACCATGCCTGGCCCATTTTTTTTTTTTTTTTTCTTTTTTAAGTAGAGACAGGGTTTTGCCATGTTGCCCAGGCTGTTCTGGAACTCCTGAGCTCAAGCGGTCCTCCCACCTTGGCCCCCCAAAGTGCTGAGATTACAGATGTGAGCCACCACACCCAGCCTGAACTACCAGTCTTGATGGCAACATTAGATTGGGGGGCCTCTGTGGTCATAACAGTGGTGGACCAGGCAGCAGAGTCTTGTATTCAGTACCATGGAAACCCCGGCATCCAACGCTAGCAGGTGTTTTAGAATGCAGGGTCAGATGCTTGAGAGGGCGACCCCAATCCTCTGCCCTTCCCTGCAGCTGCTGGAAAGGCCTCCTGTGCTCTTCACTGCCTCTAGCAGCGTCTTGAAACAGCCGGCTCTGGAAGGCATCCTGATTGTGGGTTCAACAGCTTTGCTTAGATTTCTATATGAAGGTATGCAATGCAAATGCCACCTTTTCTGAGCTATGGTTTCGTTTTCTGCTGCAAACTTGGGACGTTTACTGAGGGACACTGAATAGTTGGGGGTGGGTGGGGCAAGGGAGGCAGGGGCTAGAAGGAAGGAAGGATTGTAGCAGGAGGGCTCTCTGGGACAGGGCATAGGACAGAGACAGCTCCAGGAGAATTTCACAGGAGAGAATGAGGGGTGGGATGTAGTGATGTCACAAGAGTCCCATTATGACCCCTGCCCCATCATTGGAGCAAGGACTGTCTAAGCCTGAGCAAGGGTGGGGGAAATAAATAAGGCACTGTTGCTAGGGCCTGAGCCCAGCAGAGAAAGGCTGTGTGCAGAGGGAGGGCCTCGGGTCCTGCTGCTCCTCCTGGACTCCTTCATCCCAATCCCTTCACATCCTCCTCTAATAAGGACTCCCACATCCCTCCCTGGCTAACTTGGATCCTGCTCAACACAACACCTGCCTTTCCTGAGTCCCT
The DNA here is from genome assembly GCF_003255815.1 of Theropithecus gelada. Taxonomy (NCBI): domain Eukaryota; kingdom Metazoa; phylum Chordata; class Mammalia; order Primates; family Cercopithecidae; genus Theropithecus; species Theropithecus gelada. The sequence goes on along the minus strand of NC_037678.1, from coordinate 76,834,077 downwards.
GGGTTCCTGCAGGCCTCGGGGCCCCACAGTTATATCTGCTGTTCCTGCAGGTCAGTGGCCAGGGTGGGGGTGGGTGGGGGTGCAGAGGAAACCTCTTGAAAGGAGCAGGGCACAGATGCGGCCTCCACCAATCTTGCTGGATGAGGACTTCCCACCATCCTGGAATCCTTTCCTGGGTCTCCAGTTGACCACCCTCCTGCTTCCACCTTTTTCCTTGTTTTGGTCCTGCTGTTAGATTTCTGTAAAAATCCGCCTGCCTCCAGCCTCCCCTGATGATCAGTTCCTGCCTGGGGTCACCAGGTTGCTTCAAATTGGGGTGACCGTGGTAGGGATGGTGACTTGAGATTCCTGGGCCATAATGCAGGTGAGAAATGCACCCTAAGAGTGAAAAGGAACAGTGTCACTGCTGGGTCATTTTGAAGATGGGACTTAGGCAACACATGTCCCTTAAATCCAGTCCATGAGGGTACCACAAATACCACATTTTTTTTCAAATTCTAGCAGAGAGGTTTTACTGGGTTGAGAGAGAGGCCTCAGAATCAAGACCTTGTCTCCTGCCACCGTTTACCCTGGTGAAGCTCCCAGGCCAAGCACAAACTGCCAGGTTGAGCACAAACAGCCTTCAGCCGTCAGAGAGGAGGTGGCACTAACCCTCTAAGCGGGCGGCTGCTCTGTGGTCTTCTGCTGCCTGGAGAGGTTGCCTCCATCACTGGTGCCCACCTGAGGAATACTCAGTAACTACTCTTCAAAGGTACACTCAGATGCCCACTCTGCAAAGCCATTTTGTTTCCTTAATGTACCTCTGAAATCATTTGTTAACAAAGCATTTGTAATTCCACCTGTTTTCTGTATGTGGCATATCTATAGACAGAGTGAAAAACAAGGGCAAGACTCGATTCCTTTTCTTTCTCGTTTGCTTTCTTGCTTTCTTTTCTTTTCTTTCTTTTTCTTTTTTTTTTTTTTTTTTTTTTTTTTTTGAGACAGAGTTTTGCTCTTGTTGCCCAGGCTGGCGTGCAATGGTACAATCTTGGCTCACTGCAACCTCCGCCTCCAGGGTTCAAGCAGTTCTCCTGTTTCGGCCTCCCAAGTAGCTGGGATTACAGGCTCATGCCACCATGTCTGGCTAATTTTTGTATTTTTAGTAGAGACGGGGTTTCATCGTATTGGTCAGGCTGGTCTCGAACTCCTGACCTCAGGTGATCCAGCTGCTTCAGCCTCCCAAAGTGCTGGAATTACTGGTGTGAGCCACTGCGCCTTTTCTTAGGGAGCTCCCAGTTCACTGGATGAGACAGAAGGAAGCTGATTCTGAAAGGAAACAGGGTGTGGTAAAGATGGGGCAGAGGGGTGAGCACAGAGGGGATCAAGAGAAGAGGGAGAAAGACCACTCATTGGTGCAGCCTTTCTGGGGAGCAATGTGTGAGCTGAGCTTTGTAAAGAAATGAGGTTTTAATAAGTGTGGGAGGAGAGCCCTCCTGAGATGTATGGAGAGACCAATGCCCCTCTTCCCTGCCTCTCCCCGTCCTGCTTCCCTGTTCCCTTCTTCCCTCTGTCTCTGCTCAGCAGTCACAGCAACTCTCCAAATCATGATGCTCAAAATGCCACATCTAAAAAGAACATCTGGGTAGGTGCCTCTGCTTCTTCTGACTTGGCCTCCCTTCCCTGCCCTCTTGGTCTCATATAGTTCTTTCCATTCACTCAATCTCCACACTCCCTCGACAGCAGATGAAAACATTTGGTCTCTGAATCCCCATCTGCTTGTGTATGATTTGTATCCTCTGTGAGTCAACAAGGTGAACATATTCCTCATTTGGTTGCGGGATTTTTAAAAAACGTCTCCAACAGGCTCTGCCCATAAGAAAGTAAATTCATGTACCCACAGAGAGAAAGAAAAGGGACAGCCATCCACCTTTTGACTCCTGAGTTTCCATCTGCACCCTTCAACACTTATTAGGACTTATATGAAACTATGTGACAACTTTTTGTTTCTATTAAACAAAATACAGCTTTCTTCCTTGTATCTGAAGAAGTTGGCACCCTCTATGCAGAATAGGAGACCCACAGTTCCAACAGTTATTGTATACATCACTGACCATGTTAATGACTCCACAAAATCAATCACGGGTCCACCAAATATTCTGTTGAAGATTAAATTATAAAATTGAACTCCAGCAACGTGCATACGCAGTTAATAAACCCAGGGAAAAGATCAAAATGGGACCTATATAAAAATTTTAAAACTTTTTATTTATTCTGTTTCTCATGCTTGCTGAGGCTGGAGTGCAGTGGTGTGATCTCTGCTCACTGCAGTCTCCACCTCTGGGGTTCAAGCAATTCTCCTGCCTCAGCCTCCTGCATAGCTGGGACAAGTGCATGCCACCATTCCTGGTTAATTTTTGTATTTTTAGTAGAGACGGGGTTTCTACTAAACCCCATGTTGGCCAGGCTGGTCTTGACTCCTGGCCTTAAGTGCTCTACCTGCCTCGGCCTAACAAAGTGCTGGGATTGCAGGAGAATGAGCCATCAGACCCAGCTTTTTTTTTTTTTTTTCCTTGAGACAGGGTCCCACTGTGTCATCCAGGCTGGAGTGCAGTGGCTCAATCATGGCTCACTCTAGACTGGACTTCCTGGGCTCAAGTGATCCTCCCACCTTAGTCTCCAGACTAGCTGGTACTACTCACACTGTACACAAAAATTAATTCAAAATACATCAAAGACTTAAATATAAGAACTAACTATAAAGCTTTTTGAAGAAAACATAGATAAACGTAGACAAGTCTTTGTGACTTTGGATTAGGAAGCAATTTTTTTTTTTTTTTTTTTTTTTTTTTTAAGATGGAGTTTTGCTCTTGTTGCCCAGGCTGGAGTGCAGTGGCACCATCTCGGCTCACCACAAGCTCTACCTTATGGGTTCAAGCAATTCTCCTGCCTCAGCCTCCCAAGTAGCTGGGATTATAGGCATGTGCCACCATGCCTGGCTAATTTTGTATTTTTAGTAGAGACGAGGTTTCTCCACGTTGGTCAGGCTGGTCTCCAATTCCCAACCTCAGGTGATGTGCCCGCCTTGGCCTCCCAAAGTGCTAGGATTACAGGCGTGAGCCACCGCGCCCGGCCGCGATTTCTTAAATATGACACCAAAAGTAAAAGTGGCCGAGCATGGTGGGTCACACCTGTAATCCCAGCAATTTGGGAGGCCAAAGCGGGAGGATCCCAGGAGTTTGGACCAGTCTGGGCAACATAAGGGGACCCTGTGTCTACAAAACAAAAAATTTAGGTGTGGTGGCGTGTGCCTTCAGTCCCAGCTACTCCAGCTACTCTGGAGGCTGACGAGGGAGGATCACTTAAGCTGAGGAGTTCTAGGCTGCAGTAAGCCATGATTGCACCACTGCACTCCAGCCTGTGTGACAGAATGAGACCCTGTCTCAAAAAAAAAAAAAAAAAAAGAAAAAGAAAAAGAAAAGAAAAAAAGAAAAGAAAAAAGAAAAAAAGTACAAGTGACAAAAACAAAATTGGACTTCACCAAAATTTAAAAATTTGACTTCAAAGAACACCACCCAGAAAGTAAAAAGACAAGCCATAGGATGGGAGAAAAACCTGGCAACTTGTTTATCTCATAAGGGACTTGTATCAGAATACACAGGGAACTCTTACAACTCAACAAAAGGAAAATAACCCAAGTGAAAAATGAGTGAAAAATTTGCATGGACATTTCTCCAAAGATAATATACAAATTGCTAATAATCACATGACATGATGCTCAATACCATTAGTCATTAGGGAAAGGCAAATCAAACGCACAATGAGATGCCACCTTATATCCTTATGTGATAAAATCTACAGACAAGAACAAGTGTTGGCAAGGATGGAGGAAAAAACCCTCATCACTGGTGGTGGGAATGTGAAATGGTGCAGCCACTTTAGAAAACAGGTTGGCGGCCAGGTGCGGTGTCTCATGCCTGGAATCCCAGCAATTGGGAGGCCAAAATGGGCAGATTGCCTGAGGTCAGGAGTTCGAGAGCAGCCTGGGCAACATGATGAAACCCTGTCTCTATAAAAACAAAACAAATAAAAAACAAACAAACAAAAAGTTCTGCAGGCATGGTGGCGTGTTCCTGTAGTCTCAGCTACTTAGGGAGCTGAGACTGGAGGGTCACTTGAGTCCAGGAGGTCGATGCTGCAGTGAGTGGTGTTTGTGCCACTGCACTCCAGCCTTGTTGACAGAGTGAGACCCTGTCTCTGAAAAAGAAAAAAAAAAAAAGAAGAGGGAAAACAGGTTGGTAATTCCTCTCAGAAATTAAACAGAGTTATACTTTGACCGAGAAATTATACTCCTACATGTATAAGCAGAAATGAAAACATAAATCTACACAATCTTGTACAAAAATGCTCATCGCAGCTTTATTCATAATAAACAAAAGTGGAAACAGTTCAAAAGTCCATCAGCTGATGACTGGATAAATATCGTATATGCATACAAGGGAATACTTTTCAGTAAAAAAACTAAGTTCTGGGCCAGGTGAGGCATCTCATGCCTGTAATATGGATGCTTGCACCTGTGCTTAGGTATTGCACAGGCTGAAGGAGGAGGATGGTTTCACCTCAAGAGTTCAAGGCCAGACTGGACAACATAGCAAGACCCCTTTCTCTACATATATATATAGAAAATGTTCTCATATTAGACGGTGCCGATGATTGCACAATTCTGTGAATATACTAAGAACCAGTGTATATTCTCTTTATTTTATTTCATTTTATTTTAGAGACAGGGTCTCACTCTGTCACCCAGGCTGGAGTGAAGTGGTGCAATTTTGGTTCATGGCAACTTCTATCTCCTAGGCTCAAGCGATTCTCCTGCCTCAGCCTCCCGAGTACCTGGGATTACAAGCACGCACCACCACCTGGATATTTTTTGTATCTTTAATAGAGACAGAGTTTCGCCATGTTGGCCAGGCTGGTCTTGAACTCATGACCTCAGGTGACCCGCACCCCCCACCCCACCCCCTCGGCCTCCCAAAGTGCTGGGATTACAGGCGTGAGCCACCGCCCCGGGCCCAGTGCACATTTTAAATGGGCGAATTACATAGTGTGTTAATTATAACTTAGTAAAGCTGCTGAAAAAAAAAAGATAAAAAAGTGAGGTGGATTAAAGGGTCCATGGAGGAAGCCGCCTGGCCCCCGGCCCAGCCTCCTTCTCGGCTTTTCCTCTCTGGGGACCCCACAGGGCTGTGCGTTTGACAGGCAGTTGGGAGACCCCGGTGGCCGGTTTCGGTCCGTCACGTGGACACGCGGCTCAGCCAATCAGAATCTCCCGGCAGTTGGTTCTCGGAGGAACTGACGAAGCCTTTGTCTCAGGGTCGCTGTCTTGGGGAGTCGGGACTATTGGGTCACCCCGGGTAGTCGGGAATTTAGACTGGGCTGTCTTGGTCACTCAGGGGGCAATTGGCAGAGTATTGGTGGTCAGGGAGGTGACCTGTGGTCAGCAGGGTCAGGCCACCCAGGGGCAAAGGGTGCTCCTGCACCGGGCCCTGGAGGACAGACCGGTGCGGACTCGGTGTTGGCGGGGGAGCCTCCGCGGATGGGGAGTCACCACCTGCCGGGTAAGAGGGGACTCGACACAGGGGCCAGAGCAGGACAAGCGCTCCTTCCCGGCTCAGGCCGGGTCTCAGGCTGGACCCCTCCCTGTCCCACAGGGCTGGTCTCCTTCGGAGCTGGCTGGGGACAGACCAGTATGGAAAGGGGAAGTAGGAGGAACTCAGAACACGGGGATTGGGGGCGATCCTGGGGTCTGAGCTGTGGGGTGAGGAAAGGATCACCTGTCCCCTGGGGAATGAGGATGTCACCCAGCCGTGGCCGATGCTGGAGGTCATGATCTGAACCTTGACAGGTTACCCCAGGGCTGCCTTCCTGTTCTCCTGGGCTGTCAGGGAGACTCCCTGCTGTTTTGTTTTTAAGTGACCAGAAACAGACATGTAACATAGAAAACGCTATCACTTTGATCATTTGTTTCAAATGGAAGAAAAACCGACACAATTGGGTTTCTGGTGGGAAGCGCTTCCCTCCAACTCCAGGAACTCCATTAAGGAGTTAAGAAAGCAGAGTCCTGTCAGCAGACAGAGACATGCTGGGCAGTGGTGACCTGGGAGCCACCCCAGGACATGGAGATCTCCAGCTCTACCCTCTGTGCAGGGAGATTCCTTTCGGAAAAAATCTCAGGGCAGAGTGGGAGAGTGTAGGGGCCAGTCACAAACAGGCTTGCTGCTAGGACCCCTAAGCCATGGGCAGAGTGGGTACAGTGACCAGGGCCAGGAAACTTACAGGCCCACGAAAGAGTGTCAATTTCTTTCAAAGTCAGGAGAAAAAAAAATTTAACTATATGAAATTAATATACTTAACCATTATACCAGTAACTCATAAAATCAAACTTCAAACTTTTTGGGGGCGGGGGACGGAGTCTTGCTCTGTCACCAGACTGGAGTGCAGTGGCACCATTTCAGCTCACTGCAACCTCCTCCTCCCGGGTTCAAGCCATTCTTCTGCCTCAGCCTCCCCAGTAGCTGGGATGACAGCCGCCACCACCACGCCTGGCTACTTTTCTGTATTTTAGTAGAAATGGGGTTTCACCATGTTGGTCGAGATGGTCTCGATCTCCTGACCTCGTAATCTGCCCACCTTGGCCTCCCAAAGTGCTGGGATTACAGGCGTGAGCCACCGCACCCAGAAAACTTCAAACTTTTTAATGAAACAAGGACACACAGGCATTAATCCCCAGTGTCCATCAAGGTGGCAATGCAGCCCTAATGGCCTGGCATCCTTGAAAGGGACGTGCTTTTGGTAATGAGATATGCTCAGCAGCGTAGTCAGCTGTGTGGTGCATTCTCAGCGGTGCCTCAGCAGCCCCGATGCAGACACCCAGAAGGAGCACAGCCGCTTTATCCAGAGGTGAAGTTTTGCGGCAAGACAGCATTCATAGAGACAGTTCTCAGCAAAGGTCAGTCCCCAAAAAGGGAACTGATTTTATTATGGTCATTAGGATATTCACTCATAGAGAACAGGACCTGACAGACAAAGTAAAGAATAAATACTAAGATTAGAAGTATTTGGCACATTTGGGATGAGAGGGAGGCACAATGGGAAAGTGTTGAGTTGAAATCAAACTTGGGTTAAATGTGCTGTTTTGCTCAGGATCATTCTTGGCCACAGGACAAAGTGATCCTGGGAAATTGGACCCCCCAAGACAAAAAGAGAAGGCCATCTCCTGCACTTCCTCCAGGGCCGTACCTGATCAGAAGGATCACTTGGGCCGTCAGTTAACTGGAGGCGTTTGCTGAGCAGGTACACAACACACAAGGATACAAGCAGCCATTGCACACAGACACACCCACATCGGACACGACCTGCTCTCTTCCCCTCCCTGCACCAAGAGGCGCGTGTGGCAGGGGTCCTGGTGGAGCACTTCCAGGAGGAGTGTTCTGGGACCCTCATGTGAAGGGAACTCCATGTCAAGGCACCCCCTTTCCTCAGCCACAATGAGCTCTTGGGAGCTGGGCAATGGTGTGGGAGAGGTTGTGGAGGATAGCAAAGCAGGGGAACCAGCCTGGAATTGTCTCAGAGAAAGACCAGGCCACTAAGAGTGCAGATGGAGCCATGAGACATCCGAGGAGGGAGGAGAGAAGACCCCCTGGTGAAACTGGGGCTCACATAAACCTGCATCAAGCGCTGTGGCTCTGTTCAATCAGAAATGCTGCCCACACCCAAGTGAGGCACATGCATGCTCAACACCTGAAAAATATCTGTTCTGACTTGGGCCTCAGGAGAAGAGTTAATGTCTCCTTCATCTTTCCCTCTAGCAATCAGCCATGACTGCCTTTGCATTGTCCGTGCTCTCAGCCTACCACCTCCTCCCCCTGCCATTGCAGTGGCTAACACTGGGGAAGAAGACCAAGACACCGCAGCCTTCCTCCAATCCCTCTCAAATCAGCACGGACAAGGACACAGGTCTCAATCCACAACTGCTGCAGATGGACCCTGGCCACATGGGATGGTCAGACACGCCCGCCCAGCTGTCTGCAGGCAAAGAGGCTCAGAAGAGGTTTGGGGGCCTGAAGGACATCTTGCTCCCACGTGCCTATGGGCGGGCTATTTCTGCTCCATGAGCCAATTTTTCCACATAAAGGACTTAATTTCAGCCATTCCAGGGTGCTACAGGATGCACAGCTTCCCATCAGCCCACCTCAACTCCAGCCATGCCATTTTGATACCAGGAATAAGGTCACTTGCTTTCCTGCCCCTTAGGGGGTCAGAGCCATGGAAGCAAAATGGCACTTCTGTTTACCTGTTAGGTTATTTTTTTGTAATCCTCATATGTTTGAAAAATGCAATTATATGAAAAAAGTTTAGTAATTACAGACATAACAGCAGAAAGACCTCGGAACCAAGCTTATTCTCATGGCCGATTCTGCTCCACCTGGGACTCTGGGCGCTGCAGGCATCCTGTGGTCAGAATCACAGAGGGATCATCAGGGAGGGCCTTCCCAGAGGATGGACCTCACGTGACTGCTGCCTGAGCGAGTGGCACTGGCCACTCTGCCTGGAGAGAGGAGTAAATACAGGGCTGGCCAGGAGACCTGCACACTCTGCTACCAGCCTTTTCCATGTTTAGCCTCTAATTTGAAAATGAGGAACACACAGACCAAGAGTATCTTTGAGGGTTAGTCGGGACCACAGAAATGCCCTGGGCCTTTCACTCTCTCCTTTTGCAAATTCCCAGGTATGGAATTGCCGTTTGGATAGAGGGAGCCTGCAGGAGGTGGACACATGAGCGGCCCTGACAAGGCTGACTCCATCCTCTGAAAATGGGGACCCGTGCCCGGCGTGTGGCCTTACTGGTTCAGTCTTCTTCACAGTGGGAGGTTTTGAGTGCCCAGATGCCCAGTGCCTCCTAACCGGAACAGGACAGGACCGGGCTGACCCCTGGAAGAATCCCATGCACACTTGGCTGTTCAGGGAGTTTCCGCCCAGCCAAGCTCACCTCTGTGGCTACCCTGGTCTTGCTGCTCATATCTGCCAGGAAAGGGCTGGACTTGGAGAGAAACCTGGGATTTGGATTCAGTCCTTGCCGGCCTGGCTGGTTTCATATCCTTACCTCTATCTGTGGAAGCCTATGTTCCTGAGCAGCGAGTCAGAGGGGGCATCTGAGCGCAGAGCAGGGAGCCTCAGATGGGAAGAAGTCAGAGGAACCAGAAGGTGTCAGAGAATGTGGAGTCGAGTGCCTGAGCTCAAAGGCAAGCTGGGCCACAGGCTGGCTGTGTGACCTTGGGCAAGTTCGACCAGCTTCTTTGTGCCTCTTTTCTCTCCTTAGTAAGATCAATGTCTTCACTAATACACTGAGGGCTGCCATTAAGTTCTATATGCAAAGATCCAAGGCAGGCCCTAGGCCTCTTGGTGAGTGCTACTCCTCCTTACAATTTGCTGTCAGGAGTAACATTGGGTGAGAGAACTTCTTAGAGCCTTGGCAGTCCTTGTCCTCCTGGACCCTCTGTTTTGAGGGTGGAATGAGGTGAAGGGCAAGTGCTTTCCCAGCTGGTCAGGTGCTCTACCAACTGGGCATATTCTAATCCCCCAAGAGTGTACAGATCAGAGTTTGATATGGCCAATGGGTCCAATGCCCAAGTGAGAATCTCTTGACAAAGTTATTGGTGTGGGGTTTTGCTTTGGTTTTTAATTATAGAGAACAAAAGTATTGAAAGTATTACATTTACCCTAAAGTTGTAGGCAAGTTATGGTCAAGTGAAGATGAAGACCCATCCTCAAACACAGGTTCCGTTCTTAGCTCATCTCATTTAAAGGAGAGACAAGCCTTGCAGGTGGAACATGGTGTGGGTAGACAGTAGACAGGGGTTCAGCCCATTTCAGTGTTTGGCCTCAAGAAGTGAATTTGGGTTTGAGGACCTCTCTCTGGAAGGATTTTATGACCAGATCTTCCTGGAGATGATATTATAAGCGTTTCTCACCAAATATTTATTTTCCTGGGGTGCAACTTCTGCTTCATTCTCTCTTTAACTCCAGCTGTCTTTTTGGACTCAGGTGCAGGTTGCTCACAGGGTCCTACAAAGTAACTGTCTTCCCAAATCTCACCCACCTCTGAGCTTCTGCTGTATTCCTCTTTCTCTCTCGCTGTCTTTTTTTTTTTTTTTGAACTGGAATCTACTACTTTGGATGATGCATGCTGGTGTTTTCTAAAGTTTCCTGATTATGTCTTTAACAAATAATCCGATAATATTTTAGCTTCTTCTTGAATTTTGTGGCCTATTTTTAGGCTTCGGCTAAACCCATTTTTGAGTGCTATGACATTGTTCATGTATGACATTGTTCATGTATGACATTGTTCATGTATGACACGGTGCCAGTAGAAACAAAATGTTGTCATATAGGCTCCCCGAAAACTTCAGCCAAATCTGGTCCAGATCTTAGACTCTGACAGGTTCTGCTGTCATTGGATCTCAGTGAGACCTTTGCACCCATTTCCTCCCTTTGTGATTCATCCACGGACATCTCCATCTCTTTGAGAACAATCTCAGGAATATTCCTTGCCTTCTTTCGGCTCTCACTCCATCTCATTTCCTGCTGTTCACTCGGGAATAAAGAAATGTCCCACACTTTAAAGAGTAAAAACAAAAATTGGAGCTCAGAGAGGGTGGACTTGTCAATATCACACAGAGCGGGGAGTGTGGTAAGCCCTTGAAATGGGGCTCAGTGACACCGCTACCTCCCAGGGATTCCTAATGTCTGAGGGTTCCAGTGAACTGAGATGAACCCAGGGCCTAAGAAGCACTGTCTGACCTCGTCACCTCCGAAGCCCCACCCAGTGCACATGGCCTGAGGCATCCATGGCGATGGTAAAGAAACCTCACCTGCCATCTCTCCCATTACTGCCGTGTCCCTTTTCATCCTATTCTGTGCTAAATGTCCAGATGTGATCAATAGAATCAGGAGAAAATTGAGGACTGAGGGGAGGGGCCAGACTCTGGGCATACAGAGTGGATTGAAGTCAGACTAGGGGCTGTTCAGCAATGAGTCCAGGGCCTTCAAATGTTGGGCGCTTGGCAGCAATGCCAAGGGGAATGGGGGGGATTTGGGTCCAAGTTTATGTTCAAAGAATGTAAGCATGATTTGGAGGCTCCTGATGTTCATATGTCCCCATCAAGCATAGCTAGGAGTCACCAGAAGAGAGAATGGTGCTAGAAGTTCATGTGAGAACAGGGCAGTCCCTGCATAAATGTGGGATCTCCCTGTTTGAATCAAGGCCCAAACACTGTGGCAGGGACACTCCCAAGGAACTCAAACATATTTTATCAGGGCTTTAACATAAGGAATATTCTTAAGAAAATCGGCAACATAGGAGAATCTAATTTAGTCTGTTACGAGATGCTATACACCTGGAAGAATAGGTTAACTGTCAAATTATTACCAAATTGTTGCAAAAAATTGCCAATGAAGCAATCATACAAAGGTCAGGTAACAGAGTGGGTGGCCATCACTCTGGGAGAAGGAGATAGCACCGGCAAATGAGACAGCAAATGGCAAAGAAGGGGGACAGTTGCTGTTTTCTGAAGTAGAAAACCTAAGAGTTGCCTCTTAGGTGTTATTTGACCATTTGTTACCTGTGAATGTATAACTCTGATTTTTAAAATAAATAGAAAAGAGCCTCTTTCCTAACACCAACCAATCTCTGAGCCCCACAGATGGTATTCTGCTTTCTTGCAGGAGGTTTTGGTCCCACCCGCCTGCCCCCTTCTAGGACAACCCCACCAGCAAGTAGGTCTTCTAGTTCCTTATGGGTGTTCGCCTGCTGGTCCTGGCTTGGGCCCCAGGGAGCCCAGGAACCTCTGGGTTCTCTCAGCTGCACTTCCATCCATGGTGCCCAACCTCAGTACCTAGGACTCTGTGTGCCTGACCTCCTCCGGGTGGGGCTGCTCCTTCCAGGTATCCACCTGGTATGGGCCTCCCCTGGCAGCTCTCCTCTGATGACCGAGTGTGGTGGGGGTGCTAAGGCCAATTTGCTGCTGGCACGCCTGGAACTTATTTGCTGGCTGTTTCAAAGACTCCCTAAAGGCTCCATGGATTTTCCTTAGAATATAGTTCTGAGCAGTCCCACCCATCCTCTTCCCCTCTGTTTCCCACTAGGGCTGATACTTGCTTTAAGGTCTGATGGCTCACCCTGTCCTTCATAATTTTCACAATGTTATGCTCCTTCCTAAAACCCTTGCAGTTTAGTGTGCTCTTGGCATCTGCTGCTCAGAGGAGCTGAATAACAGAGACTCCAACCCTTCTTCTCTCAGTCCCTGCTGCCCCTGTGATGAAGTTGACGGTTGCAGACCATAGAGCCAGCCTGGCCTTGCCTAGAGCATACATGACCTCTTAGTAAGACTGGGCCCTGCTAAGGGCTATGTTTTGCACACATTCCTGCTAGTCACATCCAGCACATCTGGGCTACCACTCGGATGGCAACATTACACTGAGGACCACTGTGGCTATGGCAGCAGTGGACCAGGTGTCAGTCTCGTCTTCAGTCATCATGGAGACCCCAGCTATGCAGCACTAGCAGGTGTTTTAGAATGGAGGATCAGATGCTTGAGCTTCTGAGCAGGCCTCCTCCCTCTACTGCCTTCTCTCAGGGTCTTGGCAGCAGCTGGCTCTGGAAGGCATCCTGGCTCTGGGTTCAAGAGCTTGCTGGGCTTCTACATGAAGGTGTGAAGTGTGAATGTCACCTCTTCTGATTTACACTTTTGTTTTCTGCTACAAACTTGGGATGTTTTCTGAGGGGCGCTGAATAGATAGGGGTAGATGGGGAAGGAGGCAGGGGCTAGAAGGTGTTCTCTTGGGGCCACCCTCCAGCCTGGGGCATCTGATGGGTGAGGAGGGGAGAATCTTTGGGATCCTGTTTATGAGGGCACCGCAAATACCACCTTTTTTTTTTTTTTTTTTTTTCCTTCAAATTCTAGTGGAAAGGTTTTACCAGGTTGGGAGAGAGGCCTCAGAATTAAGTCCTTGTCTCCTGCCATACTTTACACTGGTGAAGCTCCCTATCTGAGCATAAACTTCCAGGTGGAGTAAAAACAGCATTCAACAATGGCACCATCATTGGTACCAATGGCATTGAGAGGAGGTGGCACTGACGCCCTAAGTGGGTGGCTGCCTTATGGTCTTCTGCTGCCTGGAGAGCTTTGCCTCCATCACTGGTGCCCACCTTGGGAATTCTCAGGAACTACTCTTCAAAGGTACGCTCAGATGCCCACTCTGCAAGGCCATTTTTTTCCCTTACTGTACCTCTGAAATCATTCTGAGACAGGAGAATAGGGAATTAGGGTAACCAACGGTTAAAGCATAAGCAAAAAAACAGCAGGTGCAGCCAGCACTAGACAGCATGGAAGTCACATCCTCCCTCCTGTTACAACAAGACAGAAGTTTCCACTTCAGCCTCTTGTTTCATCCGGAGTAAGTCCTTCATAGGGTGTAACCAGTTGGAGGCCTCTAAAGGGCACCTAGAGGTGTTACTAAATTATTTTATCAATAGCTTAATACAAACCCTAAAGAACATTGTAATCAGCACCCTTGAGCCCTTTACTTGAGCCTGCTTCCACTCTGTGGAGTGTACTTTTGCTTCAGTAAATCTGTGCTTTCATTGCTTCATTCTTTCATCGCTTTGTTTGTGCACAATAAATCTGTGCTTTTGTTGCTTCTTTCATTGCTTTGCTCTTTTGTTGCTTTGAGTGTTTTATTCATTATTTGTTCAATGCCCCATGAGCCTGGACAACTCAGAGTCAAGACTTTTTACCTCATAACAGTTTGTTATCCAAGCACTTGCAAATCCATCTGTCTTCTGTGTGTGGCTTTCTATGTGGGATAACTATAGACATTGAAAGTGAAACACAAGGGTAAGACTCTGTTCCTTAATGAGCTCACAGTTCACTGGATGAGACAGAAGGAAGCCACTGACTCTGAAAGGAAACAGAGTGGGGCAAAGATGGGGCAGAGGAGTGAGCACAGACAGGATCAAGAGACAGGGGAGACAAACCATTGTCATCAGTGCAACCTTTCTCGGGAGCAATGTGTGAGCTGAGCTTTGGAGAAGAAATGAGGAAGCTGAGTGTGGTGGCTCACTCCTGTAATTTCAGCACTTTGGGAGGCCAAGACAGGTAGACAGCTTGAATACAGGAGTTTGACACTAGCCTGGGCAACAAGGTGAAACCCTGTCTGTACTGAAAATACAACAAATTAGCCAAGAGTGGTGGCACGTATGTGTGGTTACAGCTACTCAGGAGGCTGAGGTGGGAGAATCACCTGAGCCTGGGAGGTCAAGGCTGCAGTGAGCTGAGATCACACCAGTGCACTCCAGCCTGGGCAACTGGAGTGAGACCTTGTCTCAAAAAATACATACATACATAAATACATACATACATACATACATACATACGAGAGAAGAGCCTTCTACAGCAGTATGGAATGGCCAATGCCCCTCCTCCCTGCTGCTCCTCCTCCTGTAGCTGTTTCCTTCTCCCCTCTCTCCTTGCTTGGAACAGCCACAGAGACTCTCCAAATCATGACACTCAAAATGCCACTTATAAAAAGAACATCAGAGTTGGTGCCTCTGCTTCTTCTGACTTGACCTCCCTTCTCTGCCCTCTTCTGACTTGACCTCCCTTCTCTTTTGGATGTAGTTCTTTCCACCCATCCAGCCTCTACACTCCCTTGAATTTTACATCATCATATTCTGATGAAAAATTTGCATCTCTGAATCCTATATCTGCTTGTGTATGATCCAAATACTTTTTGAGTCAACAAGGTGAACATATTCCTCATATTTTGTTATGGAATATTTAAAAAGTCTAAAACAGACACTGCTGCTGAGAATGTAAATTCATGCACCTACAAAGAGAAAGGAAAGGACAGCCATTCAGCATTTGACTACTGAGTTTCCACCTGCACCCTTCGACACTTATCAGAACTTACATGAAACAATGTGACAACTCTTATTCCTATCAAACAAAGTAGAACTTTCTTCCTTGTATGTAAAGAAGTTTGCACCCTCTACACCAAATAAGGAGATGCACAGTTCCAACAGTTATTGTATACATCACTGACCATATTAGTCACTCCTCAAAATCTATCACAGGTCCACCAAATATTCTGTTACCTGAAGACTACATTATAAGATTAAACTCCAACAACATGTATATACAACAAATGAATGGAGAGAAAAAAGTGGTGAGCATGTAATATTAATGTATACATATTACAAAGAAAAATATGCAAAGCTACTACCATACTTGTTTCTGTAATTTATCATGAGGCCATGACACCTTTTAAAATATGTATTTAAAAAATTTTTTAATATAAAAATGGATTTAAAAAATTTTATTCTTTTCACTATGCTTATTTTTATTTTGTGGAATCAGGCCATGATGGTACATTGGTTTTCTTGTTTCACTACCCATTCCACATTTTCCCTGTCCTCACTGAAAACCTCAGTTTGTTTCAGGTCTTTGTCTAACATGAGTGACCTAAATCACCAAAGTCCAATCCTGAAGACAGGCTTTTCTGGGGAATATGCAGGGTTTGAGCAACCGAGGCCCACTGAGTGAGCCCTTTCCAGGCACCAAGGGAAATGCCTTCAGGATAAGGAGGAAGAAAAATCTAACCAAAGATCCAAACTATGGGACCGTATGGACATGGCTATAATGCCAGGTGATTCCCAAAGAGGAGATACTGGTGAACTTCCCATGAGGGAAATTCTCTTTTGTTATCAGACCATGAGAGGGCAAACACACTTAAAGCTCTGAGCAGTATCTGGAGAAGATGCCTGAGCAGCTTTGGTGCTGACTGTGAAGAAACTGGAGGATGACCAGAAAGACCTGAATCTCCATGCTGAGGTCTGTGCCGTGAGGACAGGGGCGTATCTAATGCATCTAACTCCACCTTCTACC
Organism: Theropithecus gelada; assembly: GCF_003255815.1. Lineage (NCBI taxonomy): Eukaryota > Metazoa > Chordata > Mammalia > Primates > Cercopithecidae > Theropithecus > Theropithecus gelada. The sequence continues at coordinate 76,818,097 of NC_037678.1, read as the reverse complement.
CTGACTTCAAACTCTTCAAGAATAAACTGCATCAGGGCAGAGGCTGAGGAACTTCTGTCCATAATAAAATCCAAGGCCTTATGCCCTGCACGGTGTGTTAGGGACTTGGTAGCAACCAAGGCTGCCAAACATGTCAATTCTTCTGGACACAGGGGCACAAGTCATGGAGGTGCCAAGAAATGTCCACGCCCATTTTGAAAAATTACTTTAACTGGATTTGGAAGTAACTCTGAATAGTGGGCTGATATATCTTTGTGGGTGGGCCCTTTTGTGCCAATACACACTGGAGTAACTGTAATTAATAATGCCGAACGTATTGTGGGAATAGATGTAGAGTGTGTATGTAATACTATGTTTAACTGTAAAGGACATTCTCTGTAAGAAAATACCAAGTAGAACAATGGAGAGGCACAAGTACATAAGCGGGAGTAACAGCACATGTTGTTACATGCCGGCATCCCTATCCTGGGGTGGGTCAGAAAGGAGAACACTAACAAAGTGGGTATTGCCCAGCAAGCATCCATTACTAATGGAAGTGTTACATCCAGGAAAGAAGTAAACTAGACATTAATGGCATCTCACAGTTACATGAAATAGTACCTAGTCACCCTGTAGTTGTGGCTGTCTCAGACACAGGATCTGTGCCAGCACCTTGGGCTTCTTGGGGACTTCAGGGCACTGAAGTTCTTGAGGATACCTGGGCTTGGTTCACAGATAGGTCAGCTAAGTTCAAGGCCAGTGGGGGATATTGGGCTGCTGCTGCTGTGGGGTCCCAAAGGAAATTGCTCAAAACTGCATGGAAAAGGGAACTCTGCTCAGTGGGTGGAGTTGCAGGCCAACACTTGCCCTAGAAACACCCCCCTGCCCCCAGAATGCACCTTGTTACAGTTCACTGACTTGTGGGCAATCAACAGTGGAATTGGCAGTGTGGTGTGGTGCTGGTGATGAGATGACTGGACGATCAAGTTGTAGCTTCTATGAGGACAAACGTTGTGGTGCACATTGCACAAGATTTCAACCCCCAGTTTGTGACTCATGTGGATGCCAAGAAAACAGACCCTTCAATAATGGACATCACTGAAATCCACAAGCTGATCAGGAGACCTGTACTGCCCTGGTGCCAGGAACCATTACAAGATGGAATGGGCTGCCCTTAAGGAGAAACGGATAAAGGTAACTAACAATGAAGGCTATGCACCAAGTGGAGCATACTCATCATGAAGGTACGCAGGCCTCCTGGGCTCATCACTGCCTTCTGGCAGGGCCTCAGTGGCAGCCAGCTCCGGAAGGCATCCTCACTCTGGGTTCAGGACCTTGCTGAGCTTCTACTTGAAAGTTTGAAGTTAGGATGTCACCTTTTCTGAGTTGCATTTTCTGCTGCAGATTTTGGACATTTCCTGAGGGACACTGAATACATGGGGGTCGATGGAGGGGAGGAAGGAGGGGCTAGAAGGAAGGAAAGGGCTATCACTGGGTGGGCCCTCTGGGACAGGGCATTGGGCAGGGACCGCTCTAGGGGACTTCACAGGGAGGAATGAGGAGTGGGATACACTCCGACTAAAAGACGGCAGGATGATTGAGGACTTAGTCCTTTGGGAATGGAAGTTTAGGTCACTCTAAAACACAACGACCTGAGACGAATTGAGGTTCTTGGTGAGGGCAGGAGAAATATGGAGTGGATAATGAAAGGAAGAAGTCATTGTATCCATGATGGCCTGAATCCACAAAGCAAGAGAAGTGTGGTGAAAAATTAATTAATTAAAAAATTTTAATGGTATTATGGCCTCACGACAAATTACAGAAACAGATATGGTAGTAGCTTTCTATATTTTTCTTTGTAATATGTACATGTTTATATTATATGCTCACCAATTTGATCTTTTCTCTCTGTTCATTTGTTGTATATTCATGTTGTTGGAGTTTAATTTTGTAAGTTAGTCTTCAGGTAACAGAATATATGGTGGACCCATGATTGATTTTGTGGAGTCATTAATATGGTCAGTGATGTATACAATAACTGTTGGAACTGTGCATCTCCTATTCTGTACAGAGGGTGCCAACTTCTTCAGATACAAGGAAGAAAGGTGTATTTTGTTTGATAGAAATAAAAAGAAAGGTGTATTTTGTCACAGAGTTTCATGTAAGTCCTAGTAAATGTTGAAGGGTGCAGATGGAAACTCAGTAGTCAAATGGTGGGTGACTGTCCCTTTCCTTTCTCTTTGTAGGTGCATGAATTTACTTTCTTAGGGGCAAAGTCTGTTGCAGACATTTTTTAAAATTTCACAACTGGCTAGGCACGGTGGCTTACGCCTGTAATCCCAGCACTTTGGGAGGCCGAGGCGGATGGATCATGTGGTCAAGAATTTGAGACCAGCGTGGCCAACATGGTGAAACCCTGTATCTACTGAAAATACAAAAATTAGCTGGGTGTAGTGACATGCGCCAGTAGTCCCAGCTACTCAGGAGGCTGAGGCAGGAGAATTGCTTGAACCCAGGAGGCGGAGGTTGCAGTGAGCCTAGACTGTGCTGTTGCACTCCAGCCTGGGTGACACAGCAAGACTCCATCTCAAAAAATAAAAATAAAAAAAATCACAACCAATTGAGGAATATGTTCACCTTGTTGACTCACAGAGGATACAAATCATACACAAGCAGACGGGGATTTGGAAATGCAAATTTTTTCATCTGCTGTCAAGGGACTGTGGAGGTTGGATGAGGGAAAATAACTGTGTGAGACCCAAAGAGGGCAGGGAAGGGAGGCCAAGTCAGAAGATGCAGTGGCACCTACTGGGATGTTCTTTTTAGATGTGGCATTTTGAGTGTCATGATTTGGAGAGTTGTTGTGACTGTGCTGAGCAAGGACAGAGGGAAGAAGGGAACAGCGGGAAGAGGGGACATTGGTCTCCCCATACATCTTGGAAGGCTCTTCTCCCACACTCTTTAGAACCTCATTTCTTCTCCAAAGCTCAGCTCACACATTGCTCCCCAGAAAGGCTGCACTCATGACAATGGTCTTTCTCCCCCTTCTCTTGATCTCCTCTGTGCTTACCCCTCTGCCCCACCTTTGCCACATCCTGCTCCCTTTCAGAGTCAGTGGCTTCCTTCTGTCTCATCCAGTGAACTGTGAGCTCCCTAAGAAAAGGAACAGTCTTACTCTTGCTGTTTATCCTCAATGTCTATAGATATGCCACATAGGAAGCCACATACAGAAGACAGGTGGATTTGCAAATACTTGGATAACAGATGATTTCAGAGGTACAGCAAGGGAACAAAATGGCTTTGCAGAGGGGGAATCCGAGTGTACCTTTGAGGTGTACACTCAGGAATTCCCCAGGTCGTCGCCAGTGATGGAGGCAAAGCTCTTCAGGCAGCAGCAGACCATAGAGCAGCCACCGCCTAGAGTGTTAGTGCCACCTCCTCTCTGAGGGCTATTTGTGCTTGACCTGGGAGTTTGTGCTAGGCCAGTGAGCATCTCCAGGGTAAACTGTGTCAAGAAACAGGATCTTGCTCTTTAGGACTTTCTCCCAATCTAGTACAACCTCTCTGCTAGAATTTGCAAAGGATATGGTCTTTGTGGTGTCCTCATAGACTGGATTTAAGGGACATCTGTTGTCTAAGTTCCAACTTTAAAATGACCCTGTGATGACACTGTGCCTTTTCACTCTGTAGGGTACACTTCTCACCTGCACTATGGTCTGGGAAACTCAAGTCACCATCCCTACCATGTTCTTCCTGACTTTGAAGCAGCCTGGTGACCCCAGGCAGGAACTGACTAGCAGGGGAATCTTGATGCAGGAGAATTTTTAAAGAAATTCAGGAGCAGAACCGAAAGGAGGAGAGAAGGTGGGGGTGGGAAAGCTGACAGCTGGAGACCAGGGAGGGCCCTTTGAGGCCTGGGAGAGAGTATGTGGATTGTGGGGAGACCTTTCCCAGCATTTTGGTAAAGGTTCCATCAGTGCCCTGTCCCTGTGTTGGGGTCCCCCTCTCACGAAGTATCCTCTACACCATTAGCCACCTCCACTCTGTCCACTAACCTGCAGTGGGAACAGCAGATGCAACTGGCGGGGCTGAAGGTCAGTGGGAACTCCAGGGCCCCAGAGAAGGCTGGCGCCACACTGAGGAGGATCCAGAAGAGTGGAGAAGGGAGGTCAAGGTCCTTGTTAGAGGAGGGTGTGAAGGGGTCAGGATGAAGGAGCAGCAGGACCTGAGGCCCTCCCGCTACACACAGACTTTCTCTGGTGGGCTCAGGCTCTGGCAACAGCCCCTTATTTACTCCCCTCCCCCTCTGTTCAAGCTCAGCCAATCCCCCCTTAGCTGATAGTGGAGGGGTCACAATGGGACCCTTGTGATGTCACTGCATCCCACTCCTCATTCCTCCCTGTGAAGTCCCCTAGAGCGGTCCCTGCCCAATGCCCTGTCCCAGAGGGCCCACCCAATGATAGCCTTTTCCTTCCTTCTAGCCTCTCCTTCCTCCCCTCCATCGACCCCCATGTATTCAGTATCCCTCAGGAAATGTCCAAAATCTGCAGCAGAAAAATATAACTCAGAAAAGGGACATTCTAACTTCAAACTTTCAAGTAGAAGCTCAGCAAGCTCCTGAACCCACAGTGAGGATGCCTTCCAGAGCTGGCTGCCACTGAGGCCCTGCCAGAAGGCAGTGATGAGCCCAGGAGGCCTGTCCAGCAGCTGCAGGGAGGGGCGGAGGATTGGGGCTGCATCCGTGAGCATCTGAGCCTCTATTCTAAAACATCTGCTAGCACTGGATGCTGGGGTTACCATGGTGACTGAAGACTCTGCCACCTGGTCCACCCCTGTCATGACCACAGTGACCCCCAATCTAATGTTGCCATCAAGGGTGGTAGCCCAGATGTGCTGGATGTGACTAGCAGGAACAAGGAGAAACGCAACCCTTAGTGGGGGGGGCTCCACTTTGCTAAGGGCTAGCTTATGGTTTGGACAAGGGAAGCTGGCTCTGTGGTCCCCACCTTGCAACAGGGGCAGCAGGGACTGGGAGAAGAGAGTGTGGAGTCTGTTACCGAGCTCCTCTGAGAAACAGACACCAAGACTAAATTGCAAGGGTTTTAGGAGGGAACAGACATACATGAAAAGAATGAGAAAAAACTGGGTAAGCCACTAGACCATGAAGCAAGTGTGACCCCCAGTGTGGGGGAGAGAGGGGAAGAGGATGGGTGGGACTGCTCAGGACTGTGTTCTAAGGAAAATCCGTGGAGCCTTTAGGGAGTCTTGGAAACAGCCAGCAAAGAAGGTTTGGCTGTACCAGCAACAAGTCAGCCTTAGCATCCCCAGCACACTTGGTCATCAGAGGAGGGCTGCCATGGGAGCCCTGTACCAGGTAGACACCTGGGGGCAGCAGCCCTGCCTGGAGGAGGTCAGGCACAGAGTCCTAGGCACTGAGGTTGGATGGAAGTGCAGCTGAGAGAACCCAGAGCTCCCTGGGGCCAAAGCCAGGACCAGAAGGAGAGCACACACAGGAAGAGCTAGAAGACCTCCTTGCTGGTGGGTTTGTCCTAAAAGGGAGCAGGCAGGTGGGATGAGAAACTCCTGCAAGAAACCAGAACGCCATCTGTGGGGCTCAGGGACTGGGTGTTGTCAGGAAAGAGGCGCTTTTCTATTTATTTTTACAATCAAAGTTATGCATTCACATGGAGAAACAAATGGTCAAATAATCCCTAAGAGGCTTTATTTCAGGATACAGCTACTCTGTCCCCCTTTCCTCGTTGCCTGCCCACAAAACCATTTTCCTCTCTATGACCTGAGTCACAAAGACCTTTTCCTGTGCTGTCTCCCTCTGCCAGGGTGCTGGCCACCCCCTCCGTTACTTGAGCCCTCACAGCTATGCATGATTGCTGCATTGGTAATCTGTTGCAACAATTTGGTGATAATGATTTCACACTAAACCCAGATTTCCACCTGCACAACATCTCATGCCAATTAAATGAGATTTTCACTCACATGTTGCCGATTTTCTTTTTTTTTTTTTTTTGAGACAGAGTCTCGCGCTGTGTCACCCAGGCTGGAGTGCAGTGGCGCGATCTCGGCTCACTGCAAGCTCCGCCTCTCAGGTTCACGCCATTCTCCTGCCTCAGCCTCCGAGTAGCTGGGACTACAGGCGCCCGCCACCACGCCCGGCTAGTTTTTTGTATTTTTAGTAGAGACGGGGTTTCACCATGTTAGCCAGGATGGTCTCGATCTCCTGACCTCATGATCCACCCGCCTCGGCCTCCCAAAGTGCTGGGATTACAGGCTTGAGCCACCGCGCCCGGCCGCCGATTTTCTTAAGAACTGATACTTTATGTTAAAGCCCTAGTAAAATAAATGATTGAGCTCCCTGGGAGTACTCCTGCCACAGTGTTTGGGCCTTGATTCAAACACCTGCAGTGCCTGGGAGACCTCCCCCCCCACCCACCACACACATTTATGCAGGTGTCTGCCCTGTTCTCACATGAACTTCTAGCACCAACCTTCCCTCCAGCGGCTCCTAGCTCTGTTTGCTGGGGACACAAGAACATAGCAGTCTCCAAGTCATGCGTATGTTCTTCCAAACATAAACTCAAACCCCAATGTCCCCCATTCTTCTTGGCACTGCTGTTGAGTTCCCCAGGTTTGAAGGCTCTGAGTTCACAGCTCAAAGCCCGTCATCTGACTCTAACCCCTTTCCTCTCAGAACATTTCCCCTTGATTCTATTGATCACATCTGGACACTCAGCACAGAATGGGATGAGAGGGGACTCAGCAGTAATGGGGCACAGCAGTAATGGGAGAGATGGCAGGTGAGGTTTCATTACCATCACCATGGAAGCCCCTCACGCCATGTGCACTGGGTGTAGTTTTGAAGGTGGGAGGGTCAGACAGCCCTTCTTGGGCCCTGAGTTCATCCCAGCTCACTGGGACTCTCAGATATTAGGGATCCCTGGGAGGCAGTGGTATCATTGAGCCCCCGTTTTAAGGGCTTACCACACTCCCAGCTCTGTGTCTTCTTGACAAGTCCACCCTCTCTAAGCTCTAATTTTTGTTTTTACTCTCTAAAGTGTGGGGCATTTCTTTATTTCACAGGAAACAGCAGGCAGTGAGATGGAGTGAGGACTAGAATAAGGCCAGGAATATTGCTGAGATGGTTCTCAAATCAATGGAGGGAGATGTCTGTGGATGAATCACAAAGGGAGGGAATGGGTGCAAAGGCCTCACTGAGATCCAATGATAGCAGAAGCTGCCAGGGTCTGACATAAACCAATTTGGTTGAAGCGTTGGGAGAGGCTATATGACCACATTTTGTTTCTATTGGCACAATTCCATACATGTAAAATGTCATGAGACTAAAAAATGGGTTTAGCAGAAGCTCAAAAATGTGCTACAAAATTCAGGGAGAAGCTAAAATATTATCGGATTATTTTATAAAGGACACAACTAGTAAGGAACCTTTGAGAACACCAGCAGGCATCATCCAAAGAAGTAGATTCCAATAATAATAATAATAATAATAAGACTGGGAGGAATACATCACAAAGGAGGGTGAGATTTGGGAAGACAATTACTCTAAGACCCGGTTAGCAACCTGCACCTGATTCCAGAAAGACAGCTGGAATCAAGGAGAGAATGAAGCAACTTTACTGGCTGGGTTGAAGCCTACCCTACCAGAACGGAGAAGGCTAATGGGGTTATCAAGGTTCTCTTGAAGGAAATAATCCCCTGGTTTGGGTTGCCCCAAAGCCTCCAAAGTAATAATCGCTCGTCTTCCACCTCGCAAACAACTCAAAGCATTGCTAAGGCTCTCAGAATCAAATACTATTTACACTCAGCATGGAGGCCTTAATCCTCAGGGAAAGTAGAAAGGGCTAATCAAACTTCAAAATGGGCATTAGCTAAGCTATGTCAGGAAACATCAGAAACTTGGATCAACTTACTTCCCATAGCCCTCTTAAGAAACCATTATTCTCCAGGAACAAAAATTAATATGAGCCCATATAAAATGTTATATGTGAGGTCATTTTAACTAATGATCTAATTACTGATCCAGAAACGGCTGGGTTAATAAAATACCTAGTTAACCTTGGACGATTTCAGCAGGTTTTGCGAGAGTTTGGAACTCAAAGGCTCCCCGCACCAGGAACTAACCAGCAAACCAAGATCAGGCCAGGAGATAAGGTACTTGTTAAAACATGGAATGAGGAGTCACCCACTCAACAACTACAACCCTAATGGAAGGGACCGTTTTCACTGGTGTTGGCCATGCCTTCCACGGTCAAAGCACTGCATTAGATAGTTGGATACCTCTTTCCAGGTTTAAGCCTGCAATATCTGAAGTCCTGAACCTGCAACCAGAGGCTCCCACCAGCTACTATACCTGTGAACCCATAGAAGACCTGAACTACCTATTTAAAAGACAGAAGATGAGTAAATACCTAACGATTTTCCCTGGTGTAAAATGTTAACTGATTTTTGCTCTCACAGATGCTTGTATAAGGGTTTCAGCCAATGTTGGAACAAAATCCAAAATCAGGCCAAAATACCCACTTGTCATGACTGGATCAAGCCAGCTCCACCTTTTACAACCAGGTACAAGGCTCGCCACAACCTATGGATACCCGCCTAACTACCTAGGGACAGAGAGCCACGATCCTCAATAGGCAGGGACAATGCCCATGGCCAGCAGAAAGTAGCTACAGAAAGCTGATCTTCAGCCCTTCTGCCTCCCATAAAGATTTATGGGGATCATATCTGTCAGGGGGAAATGAGGCAGGAGAATAGGGAATTCGGGTAACCAGGGTTTCAGCTGGCACAGCCAGTGCCGCAGGGGTGGAAGAACAGCAGGTGCAGCCAGTTCAAATGAGCAGAAGAACAGCAGGTGCAGCATCTAGGCCACATCCTTGCTTCCATGACAACAAGCCACTTCAGCCTCTGATTGGTCTCGGGCCAATCCTTTATGAGGTGTGGTCAACTGGAGGCCTCTGAAGGGCACCGAGGGGTGTTGCCTGGTTTTTTCTTTAATAAAAACTATAATTGAGGGGGCTCTTGAGCAGCCGCTTGCTCAAGCCCAATCCCACTCTGAATTTTCTTCAATAAATCTGTGCCCACTCTGGCATTTTGTTCAATCCCTTGCCCAATATGCCAAGAATAGCGGGTGTAGCATACAGGCCACATCCTGGCTGGACAACTCACATTTAGGACACCCTCTCCGGCAACAGGGTGACATCATCCTCTTTCCTCAGCCTGTTAAAATGTTGGTATTATGGGCGTGAGCTGCCCTGCCTGGCCTGGAACTTCATTCTTTTTTTGGTGAAAATTATTCCCTTGTATGCATCTATTACATTGAGCCATTCATCAGCTGGTGGACATTTGGACTGTTTCCACTTTTATTATAAATAAAGCTGCTATGAACACTTGTGTAAAGGTTTACATAGACATATGTTTTCATTTCTGTGTACATATGTAAGAGTATAATTTTTCTTTTTTCTTTTTTGAGACAGAGTTTCACTCTTGTTGCCCAGGTTGGAGTGCAATGGCGTGATCTCAGCTCACTGCAACCTCCGCCTCCTGTGTTCAAGTGATTCTCCTGCTCAGCCTCCCAAGTAGCTGGGATTACAGGTGCACACCACTGCACCTGGCTAATTTTTTGTATTTTTAGTAGAGATGGGGTTTCACCATGTTGGCCAGGCTGGTCTCGAACTCCTGACCTCAGGTGATCCACCTGCCTCAGTCTCCCAAAGTGCTGGGATTACAGGCATGAGCCACCGCACCCGGCCTCTAATTTTTGGGTCAAAGTGTAACTCTATGTTTAATTGTTTAGGGGAATTTCCAACCTGTTTTATGGTTTGTTTTGTTTTGTTGTTGTTCTAAGACAAGGTCTTGCTCTGTCACCCAGGCTGGAGTGCAGTGGCACGAACACGACTCACTGCAGCCTTGACCTCCTGGGCTCAAGCAGTCCTTCAGTCTCAGCCCCTCAAGTAGCTGGGACTACAGGTGCATGCCACTGCACCCAGGTAATTTTTTATTTTTTATTTTTTTGTAGAGATGGGGTGTCACTATATTGCCCAGGCTGGTCTCAAACTCCTGAGCTCAGGCAATCTGTCCACCTTGGCTTTCCAAAGTGCTGGGATTACAGGCGTGAGCCACCACACCTGGTCACCAATGTGTTTTCTAAAATGACTGTACCATTTCCCATTCCCAATAGCAGTGTATGAGAGTTTCATTTCTTCCCCACCCTCGCCAACACTTGTTCTTGTCTGTAGATTTTATCATAGCCATTCTAGGGGGTATAAAGTGGCATCTCATTCTGCTTTTGATTGCCTTTCCCTAGTGACTAATGGTGTTGAGCATCTAATTATGTGATTATTGGCAATTTGTGTATCATCTTGGAGAAATGTGCAAATCCTTTACTCATTTTTTCACCTGGGTTATTTGCCTTTTGTTGTGTTGTTAAGAGTTCCCTATGTATTCTGGTACAAGTCCCTTAACACATAAACAAGTTGCCAAGCTTTTCTCCCATCTTATGGGTTGTCTTTTTAGTTTCTTGGTGGTGGACTTTGAAGTCATAAGTTTTTAATTTGATGAACTCCAATTTTGTTTTTGTCACTTGTACTTTTTTTTTTGAGACAGGGTCTCACTCTGCCACCCAGGCTGGAGCATGGTGGTACAATCATGGCTTATTTCAGCCTCAAACTCCTCGGTTTAAGTGACCTTCCTGCCTTGGCCTCCTGAGTAGCTAGAGTAGAACTACAAGCACATGCCACCATACCCAAGTAATTTTTTTTATTTTGTTTTGTACAGATGGGGTCTCTTTATGTTGCCCAGACTCATTTCAAATTCCTGGGATCAAGAGATCCTCCCACTTTGGCCTCCCAAAGTGCTGGGATTACAGGTGTGAGCCACCATGCTTGGCCACTTTTACTTTTGGTGTCATATTTAAAAAATTATTTTTCTGATCCAAAGTTACAAACATTTACCCTTATGTGCTTTTTTTCAAAATGTTTTATAGTTTAGTTGTTATATTTAGGTCTTTGATCCATTTTGAAATTAATTTTTATGTATGCTGTGAGTCCCAGCTTCTCTGGAGACTAAGGTGGGAGGATCAGTTGAGCCCAGGAAGCCCAGGCTGGAGTGAGCCATGATGGGGCCACTCCACTCTAGTCTGGATGACAGAGTGAAACCTTGTCTAAAAAAAATAAATAAAATAACCTCATGAGAGATTAGAGAAACAAGTATGACAGTAGCTTTCCATATTTTTTCTTTGTTATATGTACACATTTATATTATATGCTCACCACTATGATCTTTTCTCTGGGTTCATTAATTATATATGCATATCATTGAAATTTAATTTTATAATTTAATCTTCAAGAAACAGAACATTTGGTGGACCTGCGAGGAATTTTGAGGAGTAGTAAGAACGGTCAGTGATGTATACAATAACTATTGGAACTGTGCTCTCCTATTCTGTGTAGAGGGTGCCAACTTCTTCAGATACAAGGAAGAAGGCTGTAGTTTGATAGAAAGTTGTCACATAGTTTCATGTAAGTCCTAATAAGTGTTGAAGGGTGCTGATGGAAACTCAGGAGTCAAATGGTGGATGGCTGTCCCTTTCCTTTCTCTTTGTAGGTGAATGGATTTACTTTCTCATGGAGCAAAGCCTGTTTGAGACGTTTTTTAAAAAAATCCCATAACCAAATGAGGAATATGTTCACCTTGTTGACTCACAGAGGATACAAATCACACACAAGCAGATGGGGATTCAGAGCTGCAAATTTTTTCATCTGCTGTCGAGGGAGTGTGGAGGTTGAGTGAGTGGAAAGAACTACATGAGAGAGACACAAAGAGGGCAGGGGAGGGAGATCAAGTCAGAAGAAGCAGAGAGCAGAGGCACCTACCTGGAACTCGGACTTTTTTTTTTTTTTTTTTTGGATGGAGCCTTGCTCTGTCACCCAGGCTGGAGTGCGTTGGTGCGATCTCGGCTCACTGCAAGCTCCTCTCCCCAGGTTCAAGTGATTCTCCTGCCTCAGCCTCCCAAGTAGCTGGGATTACAGGTATGCACCACCATGCCCAGCTAATTTTTTTTTTAATCTAGTAGAGACAGGGTTTCGCTATGTTGGTCAAGCTGGTCTCGAACCCCTGACCTCAGATGATCCACCCACCTTGGCCTCCTAAAGTACTGGGATTACAGGTTTGAGCCACTGCGCCCAGCCATGATGTTCTTTTCAGAAGTGGCATTTTGAGTGTCCTGATTTGGAGAGTTGTTGTGACTGCTGAGCTAGGACAGAGGGAAGAAGGGAACAGCTGCAGGAGGGTGAGCGGCAGGGAGGAGGGGCATTTGTCTCCCCATACATCTTGGAAGGTTCTTCTCCCACACTCTTTAAACCCTCATTTCTTCTCCAAAGCTCAGCTCACACATTGCTCCCCAGAAAGGCTGCACTCATGACAATGGCCTTTCTCTCCCTTCTCTTGATCCCCTCTGTGCTTACCCCTCTGCCCCACCTTTGCCACATCCTGTTCCCTTTCAGAGTCAGTGGCTTCCTTCTGTCTCATCCAGTGAACTGTGAGCTCCCTAGGAAAAGCAATAGTCTTACCCTTGTTTTTCACCCTCAATATCTATAGATATGCCACAGAGAAAGCCACACACAGAAGACAGGTGGATTTGCAAATGCTTGGATAACAAATTATTTCAGAGGTACAGTAAGGGAACAAAATGGCTTTGCAGAGGGGGCATCCGAGTGTACCTTTGAAGAGTAGTTCCTGGGAATTCCCCAGGTGGTCACCAGTGATTGAGGCAAAGTTCTCCAGGCAGCAGACCATAGAGAAGCTGCCCACTCACAGTGTTAGTGTCACCTCCTCTTTGAGGGCTGATGGTACCATTGGTGAAGGCTGTTTGTGCTCAACCTGGGAGTTTGCGCTTGGCCAGGGAGCTTCACCAGGATAAGCTGTGTCAAGAAACAGGATCTTGGTTTTGAGGTCTCTCTCCAAAGCTAGTACAACCTCTCTGCTAGAATTTGCAAAGGATAAGGACTTTGTGGTTCCCTCATAGACTGGATTTAAGGGATATGTGTTGCCTAAGCCTCATCATCTTCTTCTTATTATTATTATTATTATTACACTTTAAGTTCTAGGGTACATGTGCACAACGTGCAGGTTTGTTACATATGTATACATGCGCCATGTTGGTGTGCTGCACCTGTTAACTCGTCATTTACATCAGGCATATCTCCTAATGCTATCCCTCCCCCCTCCCCCCACCCCACAACAGGCCCTGGTGTGTGACTTCCTGTGTCCAAGTATTCTCATTGTTCAATTCCCATCTATGAGTGAGAATATGCGGTGTTTGGTTTTCTGCCCTTGCGATAGTTTTCTGAGAATGATGGTTTCCAGCTTCATCCATGTCCCTACAAAGAACATGAACTTACCCTTTTTTATGGCTGCATAGTATTTCATGGTGTATATGTGCCACATTTTCTTAATCCAGTCTATCATTGATGGGCATTTGGGTTGGTTCCAAGTCTTGGCTATTGTGAATAGAGACACAATAAACATACGTGTGCATGTGTCTTTATAGCAGCATGATTTATAATCCTTTGGGTATATACCCAGTAATGGGATCGCTGGGTGAAATGGTATTTCTAGTTCTAAATCCTTGAGGAATCGCCACACTGTCTTCTACAATGGTTGAACTAGTTTACAGTCCACCAACAGTGTAAAAGTGTTCCTATTTCTCCACATCCTCTCCAGCACCTGTTGTTTCCTGACTTTTTAATGATCTCCATTCTTACTAGCGTGAGATGGTATCTCATTGTGGTTTTGATTTGCATTTCTCTGATGGCCAGTGATGATGAGCATTTTTTTCATGTGTCTGTAGGCTGCATAAATGTCTTCTTTTGAGAATTGTCTGTTCATATCTTTTGCCCACTTTTTGATATGGTTGATTTTTTCTTGTACATTTGTTTGAGTTCTTTGTAGATTCGGATATTAGCCCTTTGTCTGGTGGGTACATTGTAAAAATTTTCTGCCATTCTGTAGGTTGCCTGTTCACTCTGATGGTAGTTTCTTTTGCTGTGCAGAAGCTCTTTAGTTTAATTAGATCTCATTTGTCAATTTTGGCTTTTGTTGCCATTGCTTTTGGTGTTTTAGACATGAAGTCCTTGCCCATGCCTATGGCCTGAATGGTATTGCCTAGGTTTTCTTCTAGGGTTTTTATGGTTTTAGGTCTAACATTTAAGCCTTTAATCCATCACCTAAGGCTCATCTTCAAAATGACCCAGCAGTGACATTGTTCCTTTTCACTCTGTAAGTTGCATATCTCACCTGCATTGTGGTCCAGGAGTCTCAGGTCACCATCCCCACCATGGCCAGTTGCCTGGTGTCCCCAGGCGGAAACTGATCATCAGGGGACCTTGGAGGTAGGAAAATTATTAAAGAAATCCAAGAGCAGGACTGTAACAAGAAAGTGTGGAGGAGGGAGAGAGGACAACTGGAGAGCCAGGAGGGCCTCTGAGACCAGAGAGAGAATGCAGGGATGGGAGGGACAGAGGGACAGAGTCTTCATCCACTGAGATGGGTGGAGGCCCTGTCTGTGCCCTGCCTGTGTTGGGGTCCCCCTCTCAGGAGGTTTCTTCTGCACCACCAGTCACCCCTACCCTGTCTACTGACCCATGGCAGAAACAGCAGATGCGACTGGGGTGCACTGAGGCAGGTGGGGACCAAAGGACCAGGGACAGCAGGCGCCACACTAAGCAGGATCAAGGAGAGCTGAAGAAGGAGGTGGGAGTTGTTGTTAGAGGAGGGTGTGAAGTGGTTGGGATGAAAGAGACCAGGAGGAGCAGCAGGACCTGAGACCCTCCCTCTGCACACAGCCTTTCTCTGTTGGGCTCAGGCCCTGGCAACAGCCCATTATTTACTTCCCCCAACCCTTGCTCAGGCTCAGCCAATCCCTGCTGCACTGAAGTTCTCTCGCCCAGTGTTGTTCCTGGCAGTAAATTGTAAGAAGAAGTAGTGCTCACCGAGGGGCCTAACCTGCCCTGGGTCTTTGTACATAGAACTTATTAGCAGCCCTCAGTGTATTAGTGAAGTGGCTTCTCTTATCATCTTGACGCAAGAAAAGAGGTACAAAGAAGCGGGTTGAACTTGCCCAAGATCACACAGCCAGCTTGTGGCCCAGCTGGCCTTTGAGCTCGGGCACCTCACTCCACATTCTCTGACACATTCTGGTCCCTCTGACTTCTTCCCATCTGAGGCTCCCTGCTCTGCGCTCACATGCTCCCTCTTACTTAATGTTCAGGAGCACAGACTTCCAGCAGAGAGCCAAGGAAATGGAACCAGCCAGGTGGGGAAGCACTGAGTGTAAATCCCAGGCTTCTTTCCAAGTCCAGGCCTTTTCTGGCAGATATGAGCAGCAAGACCAGGGTAGCCAGAGGCAAGCTCGGCTGGGCGGGAACTGCCTGAATAGCCAAGAACCCCTGGGATTCTTCCAGGGGTCAGCCCTGTCCTGTCCTGTGCGAGGTAGGAGGCACTGGGCATCTGGGCACTCACAGCCTCCCTTAGCACAGAAGACTGAACCAGTAAGGCCACATGCTGGGCACAGGTCCCCATTTTCAGAGGATGGAGTCAGCCCTGTTGGGGCTGCTCCTGTGTCCACCTCCTTCAGGCTCCCTCATTATCCAAACAGCAATTCCACACCTGGGAATTTGCTAAAGGAGAGAATGAAAGGCCCAGGGCATTTCTGTGGTCCCTACTAACCATCCTTTGGTTCTCTTGCTCTGTATGTTCCTCATCTTCAAATTAAAAGCTAAAGATGGACAAGGCTGGTAGCAGAGTGTGCAGGTCTCCTGGCCAGCCCTATATTTACTCCTCTCTCCAGGCAGAGTGGCCAGTGCTACTTGCTCAGGCAGCAGTCACATGAGCTCCATCCTATGGGAAGGCCCTCCCTGATGGTCCCTCTGTGATTCTGACCACAGGATGCCTGCAGCGCCCAGAGTCCCAGGTGGAGCAGAATCGGCCATGAGAATAAGCTTGGTTCCGAGGTCTTTGTGCTGTTATGTCTGTAATTACTAAACTTTTTTCATATAATTGCATTTTTCAAACATATGAGGATTACAAAAAAATAACCTAACAGGTAAATAGAAGTGCCATTTTGCTTCCATGGCTCTGACCCCCTAAGGGGCAGGAAAGCAAGTGACGTTATTCCTGGTATCAAAATGGCATGGCTGGAGTTCAGGTGGGCTGATGGGAAGCTGTGCATCCTGTAGCACCCTGGAATGGCTGAAATTAAGTCCTTTATGTGGAAAAATTGACTCATGAAATAGCCCGCCCATAAGGACATGGGAGCAAGATGTCCTTCAGGCCCCCAAACCTCTTCTGAGCCCCTTTGCCTGTAGAGAGCTGGGCGGGCATGTCTGACCATCCCATGTGGCCAGGGTCCATCTGCAGCAGTTGTGGATTGAGACCTGTGTCCTTGTCCGTGCTGATTTGAGAGGGATTGGAGGAAGGCTGCGGTGTCTTGGTCTTCTTCCCCAGTGTTAGCCACTGCAATGGCAGGGGGAGGAGGTGGTAGGCTGAGAGCACGGACAATGCAAAGGCAGTCATGGCTGATTGCTAGAGGGAAAGATGAAGGAGACATTAACTGTTCTCCTGAGGCCCAAGTCAGAACAGATATTTTTCAGGTGTTGAGCATGCATGTGCCTCACTTGGGTGTGGGCAGCATTTCTGATTGAACAGAGCCACAGCGCTTGATGCAGGTTTACATGAGCCCCAGTTTCACCAGGGGGTCTTCTCTCCTCCCTCCTCGGATGTCTCATGGCTCCATTTGCACTCTTAGTGGCCTGGTCTTTCTCTGAGACAATTCCAGGCTGGTTCCCCTGCTTTGCTATCCCCCACAACCTCTCCCACACCATTGCCCAGCTCCCAAGAGCTCATTGTGGCTGAGGAAAGGGGGTGCCTTGACATGGAGTTCCCTTCACATAAGGGTCCCAGAACACTCCTCCTGGAAGTGCTCCACCAGGACCCCTGCCACACGCACCTCTTGGTGCAGGGAGGGGAAGAGAGCAGATCATGTCTGATGTGGGTGTGTCTGTGTGCAATGGCTGCTTGTATCCTTGTGTGTTGTGTACCTGCTCAGCAAACACCTCCAGGTAACTGAGGGCCCAAGTGATTCTTCTGATCAGGTACGGGCCTGGAGGAAGTGCAGGAGATGGCCTTCTCTTTTTGCCTTGGGGGGTCCAATTTCCCAGGATCACTTTGTCCTGTGGCCAAGAATGATCCTGGGCAAAACAGCACATTTAACCCAAGTTTGATTTCAACTCAACACTTTCCCATTGTGCCTCCCTCTCATCCCAAATGTGCCAAATACATCTAGTCTAATCTTAGTATTTACTCTTTGCCTTGTCTGTCAGGTCCTGTTCTCTATGAGTGAATATCCTAATGACCATAATAAAATCAGTTCCCTTTTTGGGGACTGACCTTTGCTGAGAACTGTCTCTATGAATGCTGTCTTGCCGCAAAACTTCACCTCTGGATAAAGCGCCTGTGCTCCTTCTGGGTGTCTGCATCGGGGCTGCTGAGGCACTGCTGAGAATGCACCACACAGCTGACTACGCTGCTGAGCATATCTCATTACCAAACGCACATCCCTTTCAAGGATGCCAGGCCATTAGGGCTGCATTGCCACCTTGATGGACACTGGGGATTAATGCCTGTGTGTCCTTGTTCCATTAAAATGTTTGATTTTATTGAATTACTGGTATAATGATAAATACGTTAATATCATATAGTTCAACTTTTTTTTCTCTTGACTTTGAAAGAAATTGACACTCTTTCATAGGCCTGTAAGTTTCCTGGTCACTGTGCCCATCCTGCCCATGGCTAAGGGGTCCTAGCAGCAAGCCTGTTTGTGACTGGTCCCTATACTCTCCCACTCTGCCCTGAGATTTTTTTCTGAAAGGAATCTCTGCACGGAGGGTAGAGCTGGAGATCTCCATGTCCTGGGGTGGCTCCCAGGTCACCACTGCCCAGCATGTCTTTGTCTGCTGACAGGACTCTGCTTTCTTTTTTTTTTTTTTTTTTTTTTTTGAGACGGAGTCTCGCTCTGTAGCCCAGGCTGGAGTGCAGTGGCCGGATCTCAGCTCACTGCAAGCTCCGCCTCCCGGGTTCACGCCATTCTCCGGCCTCAGCCTCCCGAGTAGCTGGGACTACAGGCGCCCGCCATCTCGCCCGGCTATTTTTTGTATTTCTTAGTAGAGACGGGGTTTCACTGTGTTCGCCAGGATGGTCTCGATCTCCTGACCTCGTGATCCGCCCATCTCGGCCTCCCAAAGTGCTGGGATTACAGGCTTGAGCCACCGCGCCCGGCCAGGACTCTGCTTTCTTAACTCCTTAATGGAGTTCCTGGAGTTGGAGGGAAGCGCTTCCCACCAGAAACCCAATTGTGTCGGTTTTTCTTCCATGTGAAACAAATGATCAAAGTGATAGCGTTTTCTATGTTACATGTCTGTTTCTGGTCACTTAAAAACAAAACAGCAGGGAGTCTCCCTGACAGCCCAGGAGAACAGGAAGGCAGCCCTGGGGTAACCTGTCAAGGTTCAGATCATGACCCCCAGCATCGGCCACGGCTGGGTGACATCCTCATTCCCCAGGGGACAGGCAATCCCCTCCTCACCCCACAGCTCAGACCCCAGGATGGCCCCTAATCCCTGTGCCCGGAGCTCCTCCTCCTTCCCCTTTCCATCCCAGGCTTGCCCCTAGCCAGCTCTGAAATAGGCCGGCCCTGGAGGACAGGGAAGGGTCCAGCCTGGGACCCGGCCTGAGCTGGGAGGAGGCACTCGTCCTGCCCCGGCCCCTGTGATGAGTCCCCTCTTACCCGACAGGTGGTGACTCCCCTTCCGCGGCTGACCCTGAGTCCCCACCGGTCTGTCCTCCAGGGCCCAGCACAGGAGCACCCTTTATCCCTTGGTGGCCTGATCCTGCGGATCCTCTACCAACTGCCCCCGAGTGACCAAGACAGCTCAGTCTGGAGTCCTGAGTACCCAGGGCGACCTAAAAGTCCCAACTCCCCGAGACAGGGGACTCTGGGACTGGGGCTTTGTCAGTTTAATGGATTCCGTCTCTAGGAATCAACTGCCGCGAGATTCTGATTGGCTGAGCCGCGTGTACCCGTGACCAATTGAACTGCCCACCTGGGTCTTCCAGCTGCCTGTCAAATATACAGCCCTGTGGGTTCCCCGAGGAGGAATAGCCAAGAGGGAGGCTGCATTCCGCTGAGGGAACTAGGTCCAGATTGCAGAAGGGTCTTAAAGTCTCAAACATTCTGAGCAGAGCAGGTCCCAGAACCCAGAGCTTCTGATGGCGGGCTTCTGTGCCAACCACATTAACTCTTCATTCCCTTCTTCCCTCAGTCCCTAACAACCAGCATTCTATTTTTTGTCTTTATTTTGACTAAGTACGTAGATTCCATATAAGTGGAATCATGATATTTTTCTTTTTGTGACTGGCTTATTTCACTTAGCATAATATCTTCAAGTTTTAGCATAGCATATTACAGAATTTCTAAGGGTGAGTAATATCCCATTGTATGGATACACCACATTTTGCTTATCCATTCATCCACTGATGGATAATTGGATTTTTCCATGTTTTAGCTACTGCTATGAACAAAAGTGTACAAATATCTCTTTGAAACCCTGCTTTCAATTCTTTCGAGTAGATACCCAGAAGTATAATTACTAGATTATATGGTAATTCTATTTTTAATGTTTTAAGGAACCACCATACTGCTTTCCTCCACAGCGATGCCATTTCACATTCCCACAAACAGTGCACAAATGTTCCAATTTCTCCACATCCTCACAAGATTTGTTATTTTCTGTGTGTGTTTTTTTAAATAGTAGCCATCCTAATGAGTGTGAAGTGGTATCTTGCTACAGTTTTGATTTGCATTTCCCTAATGATTAGTGATACAGAGTATCTTTTCAAATGCTTATTGGTCATTTGTATATCTTCTTTGGAGAAACGTCTACAAAAGTCCTTTGCTCATTTTCAAATCAGGTTTTTTGTTGTTGAGTTTGGAATGCTGGCTTTTTTGTGTATTTCTTGATTTGGTGCTGGTTACACAAGTGAGTTGAGGTTGTGAAAATTTTTCAAGGGCCAGGAGCAGTGGCTCATGCCTGTAATTCCAGCACTTTGGGAGGCCAAAGTGGGTGGATTACCTGAGGTCAGGAGTTTGAGACCAGCCTGGCCAACATGGAGAAACCACATCTCTACTAAAAATACAAAAAATTAGCCAGGCATGGTGGCAGGCACCTGTAATCCCAGTTACTCGGGAGGCTGAGGCAAGAGAATCGCTTGAACCCAGGAGGCAGAGGTTGCAATGAGCCAAGAATGCAACAGTGCACTCCGGCCTGGGTAACAAGAGCAAAACTCTGTCTCAAATAAATAAATAAATAAATAAAACGAAAAATTATCAAGATGGATGCTTATGACATTTGCAATTTTCTGTGTGTGTGTATAATACTGTTACATATAACACACATATATAATACTTCAATAAAAGTTAAAATAATACATTAAAAAATAAGAAATGGGAGGGAGGGAGGGAGGGAGAAATTGAGGGAAAGAGGGAGGAAACACCAGGCAGAAGCTGTATCCTCTTGAGCTAACCTTAGAAGTCACCTAGAATCACTTCCACCGCACTTCACTGCCTGGAGAAGCCACAAGTTTTCATCCAGATTGATGGGGAGGGAAACTAGACCCCACCTTTCAGGAAGAGGAATGTTAATCACATTGCAAGAAGAGCAGGTGGCATGGAACAAATGTAGAGATGTGTCCATCTTAGGAAAATACGATCTGTCCTGGGAGTATGGGGGAGGTGGAAAGTGGTGGTAAGGTAGCTAAAAGTGCAGGCTCTCTCCGGCCCCAGCCCTAGACAACCCAATTCAGTCTGTCTGCAGGGAAACTGAGGGAATCTGTACTTTCATAGGATGCGGCTGACATGCAAATGCAGTGGGTGACGCTTTAGAGTGACTGTCACAGGAATTGAGGGTTTGAATTCTAGAGTTTGAGGAACTCTCTTGGACAAGTCCATTAACTTTGATTACGCTCAGCTTCCTCAGCCACCAAACTGGGATCATGGTTCCTGTACCATAGGTGTATCATAAGGATTGAAATAGCGTACTTAAAGGGCTTAGTGGAGTGCCTTGCATGGAGAAGGTGCTCCACAGATGGTATTATTATTGTTAGCATTGTTTTTAAATTATGGGAATAGACATGCCTGAAAAATTAGAGCACTAACAGCCCATTCTGGAGTTCTCAGGACACCAAGTCTCCATCAGACTCTGCCTTCGCATCTGGAGGCCAGCTGGAAGGCCAAATTGCTTTGGTGACAGGGAGAGGGTTGCATGGCTGTCAGTGACTCTTGAGGCTAAGAAGGTGCAACAGGCTTGCTTATGGACCCCACAGTTGGAAAGTGGAAGTGTCAGGTAAAGCCCAGGGATCCTGGGACCCCGACTTGTGTTCCACTGCTGGTCTCCTTCCCTCAAGTGCCCAGCTGGCCTCAGGTTTCCTCTTGTTGAATGAGGCTTGTTGCCAGCTTCCTCACTCACCCTGGGGAAGCAGAAAGTCTCAAAATGCAGGCAGGCAGTGTGGGCAGGAAGGGCATCTCCTGTCACAGTGGCTCATGCCTACATAGGCATAGGGGACTCTTGCAGGAACACAGTATCAGGAGAGCTGGTGCCTTGATCAAGAAACCAGTGGAAAGAAACATTTACTTATAGAAGCTACGCAAACATACCTTTCATCACACCACTCTCCAGCTCCCTAATCCTCAATGGCTCCCCTGTGCCTTAAGAAAATCTAACTGTGGACCTTATAAGAGAAAAACATACCTAAGCCCTCCAACCCAGGAAAAATAAACCAAGTACTCTCCTTTAAGCACATCCCCAGCCCTCCTGTCTTTGTTCCCAGCTTCTCCCTACTGTCCTTCTTGCTCAGATCTTATTGTCATTGTCATTGCCATTGCAATGACAGTAAGTTCCATTCTCTCTTCTTTCCACCCTCTACTGGCCTCCTCACATCTTCCTCTGAATTATTCTAGAGTAACTCTGTAGCAGTCATCCACAGTAGGTCCCACTGCATCAGTAGGAAAAGCTGGTTTTTGTCTCCGTTTGAAGACTTTTCTGTCAGTCTGTCTGAGATTTTTCTAATTCCCTGCAACTCCTGTTTAAAAACTGTTTCCCCCAATTGACTCATACAGTGCTCAAGTTGTACACGAGCCAATGCAGATTTCAGAAATCCTATTGTCACGGGATCCTTTGGGTGTTGCGTCACCAGCTGGAAACCTCGTGGCCGGCAGTGCCTCTACTTGAATATTGCTCATACCCACTAGGTTCATTCCACCCATTCAGCCTGGAAGGCTGTGCTCAGCTTGCACTACCAGCCCAGATCCCATGCCTGCCGGGGGCAAGCCAGATGCAGAAAGGTGAAGGGTGTGTGAGTGAGCAAGTGCGGGGTGTGGTCACTTCGCACAGCCAGGAATGCCAGCTGCCACAGCAGGGCAGGCAGCTCCAGGCACCGGCACAGGTGCTGGCTCCATGCAAGGCTGCGACTGGAGCAGGCATACTGCAAGCAGCTTCTCCTGCAATTGCCAGCATCTGGATGAAGGGAATGTGGTGGCTCCTGAAAACCTGGAGATGCCAGCAACTGCAGATCCTCTATGGGTTTGGGGTGCATGTTACAGCTCTCTCATTCCCACTGTCTGCAGCATGGCAGCATGGCAACTGGCAGGGGGAGGCAATGTGTTTCAGCCCGTTTGTGTTACAGCTTGTTTAGTCCCATCACCCCCACTCCAGCCCACAGCTCCTGGGCTGGCCTGCCCCACCACTGCTTCCTGTCACATGGGGCAGTCACCCAACCCTGGTGGAGGGCAAGAGGGATATAGGGTTACAGCTCTGGCTTGGGAATCCTGAGGTCTGGGTCCCCAGAAGGGTCTCCACTCTTCACTCCCAGTTTGGTGAACAGGGAAGCATATCACAATCTGCAGCTCAGTGAGCCAGCCAGGAAAGTGTTACAGCTCTTTTTGTGCCACCTGTTCGCAGGTCCTGAGTTCTTGTCCCACGTCCAGGAAGAATGAGGTTACTCAGGTAACTGGAGGGTGAGGACGGAGAAGAGCTTTATTGAGCAACAGAACAGCTCTCAACAGAGAGGAGACCCAAAGTAGGTAGCTCCTACCTGCAGGAAGGTAGTCCCAATGTGTATCTGAGTCCAGCTGAGTCTAGGGGTTTTTATAGGCACAGAATGGAGGAAGTGCATGCTGATTGGTCCATGAGTGGGAGGAAGTGCATGCTGATTGCTCCATGGGTGGGTCCAAAAAACCAGTCACCATCAACTGGCTGAAAGGCATCAAGGAAGTTCTTACTCCTGGTCATGGACTCCACCTGGAACTGGCAGCCTGGCCTCCAGGCTTCAGGCCATCCCTGGTTTGAAGGTTGGGCCTCACCAGGGACCCACCCCTTCCCACCTAGGAACCTGTCTGCCTCCTACCACCATCACTATTGTTAAATCTCAGGGTGAAAGGCATGAGGGGTGGGCAATGGGAAGTGTAAATTTGTGAATTATCACTTTGGCTAAGTGAATGACTTAGTTTACACTGTGATCCTATTTTATGATATCAAGTGTTTTAAACCTTTGATATTCGACAAACTTTCCAAAATCAAAGCTTCAAATTCTAAATTTAGTCTTTTTGACCTTAAACTAACCTTTTAGATATTAATGTCCCTGGAAGTCCAAGAGAGACACATTGGGTTTCTTTGGTATGTTAAAATCCTAGAGAAAGCCTTGTCAACTATGAAACAGTGTTTACCTTTCCTTGGATTATATTTTATGAGTGTTATTAATATGTCTTACAAAATTGTATGAGATACATATAATTCTGATGTCTTAATGCATGTTATCAGTAATAATTATAATTATTATGTCAAATTTTTGTGTGTTACAGAAATAATCAAATTTTCTTTAACCATGGCTGATCTAAGACTTTTGCCGTCCACAGACAATTATTGTTTTACTTTTTGATTCTTCTCAAAAAGAGGTTCGTAACCAGCTATAGACCAAAATTTGCTTCTATATGGAAATTAACGGAAAAGACTGACAAGTATTCTTAAATACAGGTTTCTGAAGGGGGCCGAGATGGCCCAATAGGAACAGTTCTAGTCTGCAGCTCCCAGAAAGACCAATGCAGAAGGTGGGTGATTTCTGCATTTCCAACTGAGGTACCCAGTTCATCTCACTGGGACTGGTTAGGCAGTGGGTCCAACCCACAGAGGGCGAGCAGAAGCAGGGTGGGGTGTCACTTCACCCAGGAAGTGCAAGGAAATGGGGGATCTCCCTCCCCTAGCCAAGGGAAGCCATGAGGGACTGTGCTACCCGGCCAAGTTACTATGCTTTTCCCATGGTTTTTATAATCTGCATATCAGGAGATTCCTTCATATGCCCACACCACCAGGGCCTTGGGTTTCAAGCAGAAAACCCAAGTGGCTGTTTGGGCAGACACTAAGCTAGCTGCAGGAGGTTTTTTTTTTTTTTTTCCTATCCCAGTGGCACCTGGAACCCCAGCAAGACAGAACTGCTCACTGCTCTAAAAAGGGGTCTGAAGCCAGGGAGCCCCTGGTCTCACTCAGTGGGTCCTACTCCCACGGAGCCCAGCAAGCTAAGAACCACTGGCTTGAAATTCTCACTCCAGCACAGCAGTCTGAAGTCGACCTGGGACGATTGAGCTTGCTGGGGGGAGGGGCATCTGCCATTACTGAGGCTTTAGTGGCGGTTTTCCCCTGACAGTGCTAAGGAGGCTGGGAGGTCTGGGCTGGGTGCAGCAAAGCAGCTGTGGCCAGACTGCTTCTCTAGATTCCTCCTCACTAGGTAGGGCATCTCAGGAGGAAAGGTAACAGCCCCAGCCAGGAGTTACAGACAAAACCCCCATCTCCCTGGGACACAGCACCTGAGGGAACGGGCGACTGTGGGTGCAGCTTCAGCAGATTTAATCGTTCCTGCCTGCTGGCTCTGAGGAGAGCAGCTGAACCTGATGAGAGGGATTTTCCCAGTACAGCACACCAGCTCTGCTAGGGGACAGACTGCCTCCTCAAGTGGGTCCCTGACCCCCGTGCCTACTGACTTGGAGAGACCTCCCAACAGAGATTGACAGACAACTCATACAGAAGAGCTACGGCTGGTATCAGGTTGGTTCCCCTCTGGGACAAAGCCTCCAGAGGAAGAAGCAGGCAGCTGTCTTTGCTGTTCTGCAGCCTCCACTGGTGATACCCAGGCAAACAGGGTCTGGAGTGGACCTCTAGCAAACTCCAGCAGACCTGCAGCAGAGGGGCCTGACTATAAGAGAAACTAACAAACAGAAAGCTACAAGATCAACATCAACATCAACATAAAGGACCCCCACACAAAAACCCCATCAAAAGGTCATCAGTCTCAAAGATCAAAGGTAAATGAATCTATGAAGATGAGGAAAAACCAGCAGAAAAATGCTGAAAATTCCAAAAACTAGAATGCCTCTTATCCTTCCAATGATTGCAACTCCTCTCCAGCAAAGGCACAAAACTGGACAGAGAATGAGACTGACGAATTGACAGAAGCAGGCTTCAGAAGGTGGGTAATTAATAACAAACTCCTCAGAGCTAAAGGAGCATGTTCTAACCCAATGCAAGGAAGCTAAGAACCTTGGTAAAAGGAACTGCTAACTGTAATAACTACTTTAGAGATAAACATTAATGACTGATGGAGCTGAAAAACACTGCACGAGAACTTTGTGAAGCATACACAAGTATCAATAGCCGAATCAATCAAGCAGAAGAAAGGATATCAGAGATTAAAGATCAACTTACTGACATAAGGCATGAAGACAAGATTAGAGAAAAAGGAACTAAAATGAACAAACAAAGCCTCCAAGAAATATGGGACTATGTGAAAAGACCAAACCTATGCTTGATTGGAGTTCCTGAAAGTGACAGGGAGAATGGAACCAAATTGGAAAACACACTTCAGGATATTATCCAGGAGAACTTCCCCAACTTAGCAAGACAGGCCAGCATTCAAATTCAGGATATACAAAGAATACCACTAAGACACTCCTCAAGAAGAGCAACCCCAAGACACATAATCGTCAGATTCTCCAAGGTTAAAATGAAGGAAAAAATATTAAGGGCAGCCAGAGAGAAAGGTCAGGTTACCTACAAAGGGAAGCCCATCAGACTAACAGTGGTTCTCTCTGCAGAAACCCTACAAGCCAGAAGAAAGTGGGCGGGAGGCAATATTCAACATTCTTAAAGAAAAGAAATTTCAACCCAGAATTTCATATCCAGCCAAACTAAGCTTTATAAGTGAAGGGAGAACTAAAACCCTTTCCAGGCCGGGCGCGGTGGCTCAAGCCTGTAATCCCAGCACTCTGGGAGGCCGAGACGGGCGGATCACGAGGTCAGGAGATCAAGACCATCCTGGCGAACACCGTGAAACCCCGTCTCTACTAAAAAATACAAAAAACTAGCCGGGCGAGGTGGCGGGCGCCTGTAGTCCCAGCTACTCGGGAGGCTGAGGCAGGAGAATGGCATAAACCTGGGAGGCAGAGCTTGCAGTGAGCTGAGATCCGGCCACTGCACTCCAGCCCGGGCTACAGAGCGAGACTCCGTCTCAAAACAAACAAACAAACAAACAAACAAACAAAAAAAAACCCTTTCCAGACAAGTAAATGCTGAGGGATTTTGTCACCACCCCAGGCCTGCCTTACAAGAGCTCCTGAATGAAGCACTAAATATGGAAAGAAAAAACCAGTGCCAGCCACTGCAAAAACATACCAAAATATAAAGACCAATGACACTATGAAGAAACTGCATCAACGAATGTGCAAAATAACCAACTAGTGTCATGATGACAGGATCAAATTCACACATAACAATATTAACCTTAAATGTAAATGGGCTAAATGCCCCAATTAAAAGACACAGACTGTCAAATTGGATAAAGTGTCAAGACCCATTGGTGGGCTGTATTTAGGAGACCCGTCTCACATACAAAGACACACATAAGCTCAAAATAAGGGGATGGAGAATATTTACCAAGCAAATGGAAAGAAAAAGAAAAAAAGCAGGAGTTGCAATCCTAGTCTCTGATAAAACAGACTTTAAACCAACAAAGTTCAAAAAAGACAAAGAAGGGCATTACATAATGGTAAAGGGATCAATGCAACAAGAGCTAACTATCCTAAATATATATGCATCCAGATTCATAAAACAAGTTTTCAGAGACCTACTAAGAAACTTAGACTTCCGCACAATAATAGTGGGAGACTTTAACATCCCACTGCCAATATGTTAGACAGATCAACAAGACAGAAAAGTGACAAGGATATTCAGGACTTGAACTCAACTCTGGACCAAGTGGACCTAATAGACATCTACAGAACTCTCCACCCCAAATCAACAGAATATACATTCTTCTCAGCACCACATAGCATTTATTCTAAAATCAACCACATAATTGGAAGTAAAAGACTCCTCAGCAAATGCAAAAGAACAGAAATCATAACGGTCTCTCAGACCACAGTGCAATCAAATTAGAACTCAGGATTAAGAAATACATTCAAAACTGCACAACTACATGGAAATTGAACAATGGCTGCTGAATGAATACTGGGTAAATAACAAAATGAAGGCAAAAATAAAGAAGTTATTTGAAACCAATGAGAACGAAGAGACAACATACCAGAATCTCTGGGACATAGCTAAAGCAGTGTTAAGAGAGAAAATTATAGCCCTAAATGCCCACATCAGAAAGCTGGAAAGATCTAGAATTGACACCCTAACATCACAATTAAAAGAACTAGAGAAGCAAGAGCAAACAAATTCAAAAGCTAGCAGAAGACAAGAAATAACTCAGATCAGAGCAGAACTGAAGGAGAGAGACACGAAAAACTCTTCAAAAAATCAATGAATCCAGGAGCTGTTTTTTTTAGATTAACAAAATAGATGAACCACTAGCTAGACTAATAAAGAAGAAAAGAGAGAAAATCAAATAGACACAATAAAAATTGATAAAGGGGATATCACCACTGACCCCACAGAAATACAAACTACCATCAGAGAATACTATAAACACCTCTAAGCCAGTAAACTAGAAAATCTAGAAGACATGGATAAATTCCTGGACACATACACCCTCCCAATGCTAAACCAGCAAGAATTCGAATCCCTGAATAGACCAATAACAAGTTCTGAAATTGAGGCAGTAATTAATAGCCTACCAACCAAAAAAAGCCCAGGACCAGATGGATTCACAGCTGAATTCTACCAGAGGTATAAAGAGGAGCTGGTACCATTCCTTCTGAAACTATTCCAAACAATAGAAAAAGAGGGACTCCTCCCTAGCTCACTTTATGAGGCCAGCATCATCCTTATACCAAAACCTGGCAGAGACACAACAAAAAAAGAAAATTTTAGGCCAATATTCCTGATGAACATCGATGCAAAAATCCTCAATAAAATACTGGCAAACCGAATCCAGCAGCACATCAAAAAGCTTATCCACCATGATCAAGTCAGCTTCATCCCTGGGATGCAAGACTGGTTCAACACACACAAATCAATAAACATAATTCATCATATAAACAGAACCAATGACAAAAAACCATGTGATTATCTAAATAGATGCAGAAAAGACCTTCAATAAAATTCATCATCCCTTCATGCTAAAAACTCTCAATAAACTAGGATTTTGATGGAACATACCTCAAAATAATAAGAGCTATTTATGGCAAACCCATAGTCAATATCATACTGAATGGGCAAAAGCTGGAAGCATTCTGTTTGAAAACCGGCACAAGATAAGGATGCCCTCTCTCACCACTCCTATTCAACATAGTATTGGAAGTTCTGGCAAGGGCAGTCAGGCAAGAGAAAGAAATAATGGGTATTCAAATAGGAAGAGAGGAAGTTAAATTGTCTCTGTTTGCAGATGACATGTTTGTGTATTTAGAAAACCCCATCGTCTCAGCTCAAAAACTCCTTAAGCTGATAACCAACTTCAGCGAAGTCTCAAGATACAAAATCAATGTGCAAAAATCACAAGCATTCCTACACACCAATAATAGACAAGCAGAGAGACAAATCATGAGTGAACTCCCATTCACAATTGCTACAAAGAAAATAAAATACCTAGGAATACAACTTACAAAGGATATGAAGGACCTCTTCAAGGAGAGCTACAAACAACTGCTTAAGGAAATAAGAGAGGACACAAACAAATAGAAAAACATTCTATGCTCATGGATAGGAAGAATCAATATAGTGAAAATGGCCATACTGCCCCAAATAATTTATAGATTCAATGCTATTCCCATCAAGCTATCATTGACGTTCTTTGCAGAGCTTGAAAAAACTACTTTAAACTTCATATGCAACCAAAAAAGAGCCCACATAGCCAAGACAATCCTAAGCAAAAAGAACAAAGCTGGAGGCATCACGCTACCTGACTTCAAACTATACTACAACCATCTGATCTTTGACAAACCTGACAAAAACAAGCAATGGGGAAAGGATTCCCTATTTAATAAATAGTGCTGGGGAAACTGGCTAGCCATATGCAGAAAACAGAAACTGGACCCCTTCCTTATACCTTATACAAAAATTAACTCAAGATGGATTAAAGACTTAAATGTAAAACCCCAAACCATAAAATCCCTAGAAGATGCCAGGTGCAGTGGTTCACGCCTGTAATCCTAGCACTTTGGGAGGCTGAGGTGGCTGGATCACCTGAAGTCAAGAGTTCAAGACCAGCCTGGCCAACATGGTGAAACCCCATCTCTATTAAAAATACAAAAATTAGCTGGGCGTGGTGGCATGTGCCTGTAGTCCCAGCTACTTGGAGGCTGAGGCATGAGAATTGCTTGAACCCTGGAGGCGGAGGTTGCAGTGAGCTGAGATTGCACTATTGCACTCCAGCCTGGGTAACAAGAGTGAAACTTCATCTCAAAAACAAAACAAAACAAAACAAAACAAAAAAACCCTAGAAAATAATCTAGGCAATACCATTCAGGACATAGACATGGGCAACGACTGCAAGACTAAAACACCAAAAGTAATTGCAACAAAAGCCAAAATTGACAAATGGGATCTAATCAAACTAAAGAGCTTCTGCACAGCAAAATAAACTATCATCAGAGTGAACAGGTGACCTACAGAATGGCAGAAAATTTTTGCAAGCTACCCATTTGATAAAGGTCTAATATCCAGAATCTACAAAGAACTTAAACAAATTTGCAAGAAAAAAAAAAAAAAACCCTATCAAAAGGTGGGCAAAGGATATGAACAGACACTTATCAAAATAAGACATTTATGTGGCCAACAAACATATGAAAAAAGTTTATCATCACTGGTCATTACAGAAATGCAAATCAAAACCACAATGAGATACCATCTCATACCAGTCAGAATGGCAATTAATAAAAGGTCAGGAAACAACAGATGCCAGTGAGGCTGTGGAGAAATAGGAACGCTTTTACACTGTTGGTGGAAGTGTAAATTAGTTCAACCATTGTAGAAGACAATCTGGCAATTCCTGAAGGATCTAGGACCAAAAATACCATTTGATCCAGCAATTCTGTTACTGGGTAGATATATACCCAAAGGATTATAAATCATTCTACTATAAAGACACATGCACACGTATGTTTATTGCAGCAGTATTTACAATAGCAAAGACTTGGAACCAACCCAAATGCCCATCAATGATAGATTGGATAAAGAAAATGTGGCACATATATACCATGGAGTACTATGCAGTCATAAAAAAGAATAAGTTCATGTCCTTTGCAGGGACATGGATGAAGCTGGAAGCCATCATTCTCAGCAAACTATCACAAGGACAGAAAACCAAACACCACATATTCTCACTCATAGGTGGGAACTGAACAGTGAGAACACATGGACACAGGGAGGGGAACATTACACTGGGTGGGGCCTGTCGGGGGGTGGGGGACAAGGGGAGGGAGAGCTTTAGAACAAATATGTAAAGCATGTGAGGCTTAAAACCTAGATGACAGGTTCATAAGTGCAGCAAATCACCATGGCACATGTATACCTATGTAACAAACCTGCAGATTCTGTACATGTATCCTAGAACTTAAAGTAAAATTAAAAAAAAAAATACAGGTTTCCAATAACTTTAGAGAGCATACCATTGGATTAGAAAAAACTTCCAAGGCTGTAATTAAAAAGCCAAGGCTGGGAGCAGTGGCTAACATTTATAATTCCAGCACGTTGGGAGACCAAGATTGGTGGATTGCTTGAGTCACAGGAGTTCGAGACCAGCCTAGGTAACATGGTGAAATCCTGTCTCTAATAAAAAATACAAAAATTAGTCAGGCACGGTGGCATATGTCTGTGGTCCCAGCTACTTGGGGGACTGAGGTGAAAGGATCTATTGAGCCTGAGAGTTCAAGGCTGCAGTGAGCTGTGTTCGTGCCACTGCACTGCAGCCAGGGCAACAGTAAGACCCTGTATCAAAACAAACAAACAAAAAAAGCTGATGCATTCATGAAGATTGCTAACTCAATATCAAGCAGAACAAGAGTTAATTACATGGGACTGGACTAATAGAGGACTGAAATAATTTTTTTTTACTTTTGTGTTTGAAACATTGCTGATTCGTTTTCCAGTCAAGAAAACTTTTTTTTTTTTTTGAGACAGAGTCTTGCTGTGTTGCCCAGGCTGGAGTGTGGTGGTGCAATCTCAGTTCACTGCAATCTCCACCTCCTAGGTTCAAATGATTCTCTAGCCTCAGCTGCCAAAGTAGCTGGGATTACAGGAGCATGCCACCACTCCCAGCTAATTTTTGTATTTTTTAGTAGAGATGGGGTTTCACCATGTTGGCCATGCTGGTCTTGAACTCCTGAACTCAGGTGATCCACGTGCCTCGGCCTCCCAAAGCGCTAGGATTACAGATGTGAACCACTGCACCCAGTCAACTTTTTTCTTTTGAACTATATTTAGCACACAACAAATTAAGTAAAGTATACTCTTTTGAGCAATATTTAAAGCATATTTCTTTCCCTCTAGCTGATTTCTTCAGAATTTGGAAACTATTTGTGAGTATTATTAATTTATGGCAATAAGATTATTTGCATAAGTTCAATAAGAATCTATTTTCTTGTGTAACAGGACACAATTAGAGATACTGGTTATTTTTCCAAGGCTTTAATTGGAATGGTATATATCCAGATATGACCAGAAAGCTTTGAGGAATGGAGGTTGACTCTACAGAACTGATAAAAATCCACTGGAAAGATTGGCCTATTACCTTGTCTATGCAATTCCTTTACAAAGTTCCTGACCCATGGTATGTAAAGAATGTCACTTTCTAACAAGCCTGGGAAACTTGAGTTATTTTGAGAAAAAAAATTTTTTTTTTGAGTTGTGGTCTCACTCTTTCTCCCAGACTGGAGTGCAGTGGCATGATCACAGTTCTTCTAGCCTCAGCCTCCAGGACTCAAGAGATTCTTCTACCTCAGCTCCCCAAGTGGCTAGGACCACAGGCGTGTGCCACCACACCTGGCTAATTTTTTTTTTTTTTTTTTTTCGTAGATAGGATGTCTCCTTATGTTGCCCATGCTGGTCTTGAACTCCTGGGTTCAAGCAATTCTCCCACCTCGGGCTTCCAAAATGCTGAGATTACAGGTATAAGCCACTGTACCCGGCCTGAGAAGAGAGGAATGTACCCAATTCATACAGGTATCTGCGGGCACAGATAAAACCTTGGATTGGCTAACCTCAAGAGGCTTTTAAAAGTCTAATCTAAGATTCCTTAGGAGAAGTTCCAGCAAAGCCAGTTGAAAAGAGGCCTTGTCTGGTCCCGGTGGCTCACACCTGCAATCCCAGTGCTTTGGACGGCTGAGATGGGAGGACTGCCTGAGACCAGGAGTTCAAGTCAGCCTGGGTAACATGGTTAGACCCCATCTCCACAAAAAATAAATTAACTGGGCCTGGTGACGCATGTCTGTAGTCCTAGCTACTCGAGGCTGAGGTGGGAGGATTGCTTGAACCCAGGATATTGAGGCTGCAGTGAGCCATGGTTGTGCCACTTCACTCTAGCCTAGGTGACTGATAATTAAAAATTTAAAAAATAAATAAATAAAAGAAATCTAGATGGCCCAATCATTATTCTTGCTGTGCCTTATGCAAATAATCAGGCCAAGGATAATGAGACTAAAACATATTTTGCAAATAAATTGGTCCCAATATGATTTGTCTTTTGTAGAAATGGGGGACTGGAGATAAAAAACACACACACACACGTTTCAAAAGAAACTATAGTACACTTGTTATTAGATTCTAGCTTTGATGATGATTATTATTATTATTGAGATGGAGTCTTGCTCTGTCGCCCAGGCTGGAGTGCAATGGCACAATCTTGGCTCATGCAACCTTCACCTCCTGGGTTCACGTGATTCTCCTGTCACAGCCTCCCAAGTAGCTGGGATTACAGGTGCGTGCCACCACACCCAGCTAATTTTTGTAGCTTTAGTAGAGACAGGATTTCACCATGTTGGCCAGGCTGGTCTCGAACTCCTGACCTCAGATGATCCACCTGCCTCGGCCTCCCAAAGTGCTGGGATTATAGGCGTGAGCCACTGTGCCCAGCCTTTGTTCATTATTTTTAAGATTTTATTATTTGTCCACAGTTTAGACTGGATCCTGAATTTTTCCTGGCTGTACGCCTCTAAACTAACATTAAATTTTTTTTTCTTTTTCTCCCGTTTTTTTTTTCCCTGACTTGAAATTACTAGAAATTAAAACTGTGCTTTTCTTAAAGCTCTTCAAACTAATGTTATATACCTTAAGCTTTGGGAAAAATAACAGCAACTTACATATAAGCAACTGTTTTGCCTGCGGATGTATGCACTTTTCAGAAAGTTCGTTTAAATGCTTGATTCAAACTACAGTTCAGAAAAACCTATCAGATTGCCACTGTAATGAAAGTGTTTCAGAGACTCATAAAAAACTAACCTAGGGTTAGAATAATGATTGCCCAAAGAATGCTTTAATTGAAGACACAGTCACATAGCTTAAATCAGCTTCCAGGATTACTTTCC
This sequence comes from Theropithecus gelada, assembly GCF_003255815.1. Taxonomy (NCBI): domain Eukaryota; kingdom Metazoa; phylum Chordata; class Mammalia; order Primates; family Cercopithecidae; genus Theropithecus; species Theropithecus gelada. The sequence goes on along the minus strand of NC_037678.1, from coordinate 76,783,971 downwards.
CTTTGTTGCTGTAATTTGGCATTCGTCCTTTTCTGATGTAATTTCCCCCTTTCTAGGATGTGACCACCTAAGAGGGAGCCTTCGTGGTGACATAGGATTGGATAAAACAATAAACCGCAATCTCGTGTTTTCCTCAATGCTTTCTCCAAAAGCTTTGAAGAATGGGGGAAATGTAAAGGAAATAAAAAAATGTCAGGACCCCCAAACTTAAGCCCAGATGCTGAGTCGTGCAACACCCACTTTCAAATGAGTAGCTGTAACTAGCATTATGCATTAGCCAGATCCCCATGGAAAGGTAAAAGGCCTCAAGCATCTGCAAAGGCCTGCCCCCACAGATTATTCATAAGTAAATTCTTCGCTGGCCTCCCATAACCAAGGGAAACAGGAACATAGGAGAACCAGGGTGACACCATTTAAAAATCAACTCCATTTGAAAACCAGGAAGGCACATTTTTTTGTCAGTCACAAACTATGGTCATAAGATAGTTACAATTGAGGAAACAACCCATGATACCTACGAGGACACACTCCTACAACAGAAAGTCCAGATGTCTCAATACCCATAACAAAATTATCTTGAAAGTATATGCTTTCAAGATAATTATAGTTACGCTTTGATGCACTCACACACTAAAGTGTCAAGGATAGATTCCTTTCCTTCTTTCTCTTTCTCTCCTTCCTTCCTTCCTTCCTTCCTCCCCCCTTCCCTTCCCCTCCCCTCGCCTTCCCTTCCTTCCTTCTTTCTTTCTCTTTCTTTCTTTTCTTTCTTTCTTTTTTTTTCCAACAGAGTCTCACTCTGTTGCCAGCGATGGAGTGCAAATGCTGTCATCTCGGCTCATTGCAAACTCCGCCTCCCCACAAACCCCGCCGCTGGGGCCACAGGCGTATGCCACCATGCACGCTAATTTTTTGTATTTTTAGTAGAGATAGGGTTTTGCCTTGTTGCTCAGGCTGGTCTCGAACTCCTGAGCTCAAGCAATTTGCTGGCCAGCCTCCCAAAGTGCTGAGATTACAGGAATGGGTCACCGTGCCCAGCCAATAGTTTTCTTTTTCTTTTTAATTTTTTTATAGAACAAATTTTATTTTAAAAATAGAGACAAGGTCTTGCTATGTTGCCCAGGCTGATGTTGAATTCCTGGGCTCAAGCAGTCCTCCCACCTTGGCCTCCCAATGCTGGATTACAGGCATGAGCCACCAGTAGTTTTCTCTAAATCAACAGAATAATAAATTTGGTCATGCTTCCAGCCCACCCACAGGTAGACACAGCTTAGCTTAGTCTCTACATAGACTAGACTCCTAATAAGAAAAATGCAAAGATGAGGCATTCCTCCGCTTGCTTTCTGAGGACACCCTATCCTGAATTTGAGTAGCCTTCAATAAACTTTCCCTCCCCACTGAACTCTGCGACTCGCCTGGAATTCCCTCCTGCATGAGAGAGATCTAAGAATTCTCTCTTAGGGTCTGGATTGGGACCCCTTTTTTTGGCAACACAAGGACATGCCAATTGTAACTTGAGGTCTGCAAACTAAGTTTAGCTCCTAAATTTTTGTTGTTGTTGTTGTTTGTTTGTTTGAGACTAACTCTCACTCTGTCGCCCAGGCTGGAGTGCAGTGATGCGATCTGGGCTCACTGCAACCTCTGCCCCCCGGGTTCATGCGATTCTCCTGACTCAGCCTTCCAAGTAGCTGGGATTACAGGTGCGTGCCACCATGTCTGGCAATTTTTTTTTTTTAAAGGAATTTCATTCTTGTTACCCAGGCTGGAGTGCAATGGCATGATCTCAGCTCACTGCAACCTCCGCCTCCCAGGGTCAAGCGATTATCCTGTCTTAGCCCACTGAGTAGCTGGGACAGGCCTGCACCACCACACCCGACTAATTTTTGTATTTTTAGTAGAGACAGGGTTTCACCATGTTGGTCAGGCTGGTCTCGAACTCCTGACCTTAGGTAATCCATCTGTCTTGACCTCCCAAAGTGTTGGAATTACAGGCACAAGCCACCACGCCTGGCCTTAATTTTTGTATTTTTAGTAGAGACGGAGTTTCACCATGTCATCCAGGCTGGTCTTGAATTCCTGACCTCAAGTGATCTGCCCACCTTGGCCTCCCAAAGTGCTGGGATTACAGGCATGAGCCACCGCGCCCAGCCTAGCTCCTAAAATTAAAGTCTGTTTGATTCCATGCTGATAATGTTGATCGCAAGCTTAGATCGGAGTGCAGGTGTAGAATAAAGACAAGACTCATTCCTCTACCTACCCAGAGACATCTGCATACTTGACTCTTCCTTTACTCTCTTTTTCTTTTCAAACATCCAATTTGTCTTACATAAAATGTAGATGTGCCAGGCAGTAGCTAGAGTCTCGCAGGAATGTAGCCATTCGCCTTACCACCTATCTGCTCTTTTTCCTAAATGCCTTTCCCCCATTTAAGGAAATGTGTAAATACTAAATCCCCTGAAACTCTCTTGAGAAAAACAGCCACAGATGTACCTGTGGCTTGTATTTTTTCTGGAAGCACCCTAAAGTTGACTTAATAAACCTCGATGATTGGGATTTATGCCTCGGTCATTCTATTCAGATGTCAGAGGGACCCGTGGGAAGAAGCAGAGAGAAAGGTCTGTAGGAAGAGGCTAAGGAGCCCAATCTTCTCCCAGAAAATTGACACTTCGGGTGGTCATGAATTGTAGGGCTACTGGGACCTGGGTGAGTAAAGAGGGAGAGAGAGAGAGAGAGCAAAGCCCCAAGTAGAAGGGGAAACAGGGAGGGAGGGAGGGGCCATGCCCTGTCCTCCCCTCCTCCAGTGTCCCTGCCCTTCCCTGACCTCAGAATTCCCATTGCTCCTTGAGAATTCAGACACTAGCTTCCCCACCAAGGCCTCTGGGGTTTCTGTGGCTGACATTCATTTCCTCCTCCCCCTGTATTCCCCCAGCCTGTCCATTCTCGGCCACACTGACTCTGAGTGGGGTCAACTGCTTGTATGCCTGTCTCACCCAGTTAACTTAAATTCCTTGGGGTCAGGAACAATGCGTTCTTATTTTCCATGCCACAGCTCCAGTTACTGTGACTGACACACAGAAATATTGGTTTGGAGTCGATTATCTCAGGGATGCAGCTCAAAGTAAAATGTGTCTTTTATAGAGTGGGCATAGGGATGCTTTAACGGGGAACGAGCAAGTCCCAAGAGGACCAAGGAAAACTTGAGCTGCCACCACTTTGCATTTCAGATGATGAATTAGAGCGGTTGTTATCGAATCTGCCACCAGAGGGCGATCCAGGTAAAAAGATCTTTGGGCTACTCTTCACTCGGGTGACCTGATCGTCCCCCAAAATCAGATCCTTGCTGCCTCCCAGAAACAGCAGACATCTAAATCCAATGTAGCTTGCCAGGATCTCAGGGAATGAACTTTTATAGTTTGCCAGCGTTTTCCCCAGAGGAGCAGAGGCAAGAAAACAATCAAATCGATGGTCTGCTGTTTGCTGGATGAAGAATAAAACTGCCTAAAGGCAATGTGTTTAGTACAAAGGTGTCATAAGCTCTGCTTTACCAATTTCTGGAAGTGTGACATTAAGGCAACCATTCTCTTGTCTGGGCCTGGTTTTCCTCTATAAAATGTCAGTTCAAGTTCCAGCCTGTCTTGGGATGTCATCAGCCTTTACAATCTACGTGGGCTGTGGCCCTGCGATTGACTGCACAGTGAAGCTTACTTAGTTCCCCTGCTTTTCTGCCTCTCTTAGGGAACAGTCATGGAAACCAGCACTTGCTGCTGTGGGAACTGGACATTCCCCGTATTCTTTCCCAGACCAAACAGGCATAGCTAGAAGAGTGAGACATGCGGAAAAATGATAGAAGCCCAGGGCATTGTTCAGCAGTGAGCCTAAAATCTGTACATACAATAGCATAATATTCATGCAAATTCTTGCAAAATGCAAAGCTGATGGCATATGACTTATGACTCATTCTTGTATATAACAGTAGAACAACATGCAACTGAAGAAAGCACTACTCAGGATGGGAGTAGCCTTGGGAGGGAGGCAAGGAGTAGTGAGGAGGGAGAGAATGAGCTGTTTCTGTAACATTTCATTTCATAAGAGAGATGGATGGACTTCAAGCATCTATGGCAAAATGTCACCTCAGATAAATCTGATTGGTTCCAAATTATTTTCTGTAACCCTCTCTATGTTTGACTCATTCTTTCAATTAAAAAGAAAAAAAAAAGTAATTTTAAAAAAACAGAGCTCACCAGCCCCTTAGAGCACAGCTTGGTCTGGGGTCGTTTCTTTAACTAGCAGAGCTTTCTGTAAATACAGACAAGTGTTCACAAAGCATCTTTAGGTTTCCCAGGTCCAGGATGGGTGGGATAATACTAAGGGAGAGAGATCTGCTCTTGGAGGAGGGACCTGCTCTAACCAACCCTGTAGCTCTGCAAATCTTTGGCATTTTGTCCTTATCTGTAAATAGGGATGAAGTTTGTCCCAATTATATCACTCAGTTATAATGTGCATCAGATGAGATGATATTTGTGAAAACAACTTGAAAATACAAAATGATGTAAACAGGTATTATTTAGTTGTCAAGCTCTAAGTCCTGAGGCCTCGTTTATATTAACAGTGGTAATAACAATAACAATACAGGCTGGGCGCGGTGGCTCACACCTGTAATCCCAGCACTTTGGGAGGCCAAAGCATGCGGATCACAAGGTCAGGAGTTTGAGACCAGCCTGGACAATATGGTGAAACCCCGTCTCTTCTAAAATACAAAAATTAGCTGGACGTGGTGGCATGCACCTGTAATCCCAGCTACTCGGGATGCTGAGGCAGAAGAATCACTTGAACTTGGGAGGTGGAGATTGCAGTGAGCTGAGATCTCACCACTGCACTGTAGTCTGGGTGATAGAGTGAGACTGTCTCAAAAACAAACAAACAAAAACAAACAAGCAAAAAACCAATGACAAAGGAAGAAATAAAAGGAGGATGTGTAACGTGGTAAGGAGGGAAGGAAAAATGAAGAAAGAAGAAAAACCTATTAAAGATAGCCAAGAAAACAGCTGCCCTTCTAAGACACTGACTTGAGGGTTTTCAAAATCATGGAAATTATGCTTCACAAAAAATAATCCCAATGGTCATGGTCATTAGAATTTAGAACAATATTTATATGGCTCCCTGTGGTGAATCAACAATTATTTTCTATGGCTTCAATTTTCAGAGCTTAAATAATGAACATAGCAATACCACCAAAGAAACAGTCATTAAATATCAATATAAAATAAAGTGGAAGAAAAAGAGAAAAACAGCAAGCTGCTCATTGCAGTGTTTCCAACTGAGACTCTGTTCTGCAGACTCCAGGGGATTGGCATGGATTGAGCTGTTACTAGAGGCTGGGGTTACACACGGTAGGCTGTAGACTTTCGGGGGCAGAAACAAGTCAATTTCTATTCCGAAAACCTGGCACTGCCTAAGAAAATCCAAACCTATCAAACTGAAGCTTTGCAGAAGTGTAGTTAATGGCATAAAAGAGTGCTCAGAGACTCACCCACAGAGACTTTCTGATAGCTGATGCCAGGGACAGCAAAAAACAGAATGTCCAGTTGGGGGAAGTTAACCAAGCTCCTCTGAATTCTTCTTCTTGAGCCCATCCTCTGCTCACTGGTCCCTATTTTATAACCACGCTCAAGGAGCCTAGGCTTCTCTGCTTCTCTTACAACATGCCTATTATCACTACTTTATCCATTCTGTACTGTTGCAGGCTGAAGGTGACATTACACTTAGAGGGATTCACAGAATCAAGAGGCTGCTTGGCGAGGGCAGCACAGTGAGGTACAAGGACTTTGACATCAGAGAGGACTGGATTCAAGTCCCAATGTCTGTATGTGGTAACCAGTATGCAAGAGAGCCTTTGATGATTCCTGCCTCCTCGTATTCATGTCCTTGTTAGTTCCCTTGCACATTGAATCAGGGCTGGCTCTGGGTGACCAATAGAATGTGGAGGAAGTGATGGGGTATGAATTCCAAGGCTAGGTCACAAAAGGCATTGTATCTTTCACCTCTTAGGTCTCTCTCTCTGGGGAAGCCTGCCACCACTCTGCAAGGACTCTCAAGCAGCTCCATTTACAGATTCACATGGAGAAGAATTAAAGGCTCCTGCCAATCACCAGCACAATTTTGCCAGCCTTGTAAGTGAGCCACCTTCAAACTGGAGCCTCCAGCTCCTACTGACATCTGACTGCAACGTCATGAGAGACCCTGAGTTTGAACCACCCAGCTGAGCTGCTTCTGAGCTAACCCACTGAAACCATGAGAAATAATCATTATTGTTTTAAATCCTAAATTTGGGAGTGATATGTTATACAGTCATATTAACAAGAACTTAACCTTTCTAAGTATTGGGGGCATTTAGGGCTGATATTCATCTGGGAGGCACCTGTACAGCTGTATCAATTGTTCAGTTCTTTAAATATTCCTGAGTTGCTTGGTAAAAAGCCCTGTGTTTGAATTAACCTGATCTTGAATTGCAAGCTCCCTGAGGTGCCTTGCAAAGACAAATCAAATCCTCCTCAGAGGAAGGTATCATTATCCTTGCCTTCAAATTATTTCAGCAAGCATTTTACAAATACCATGTTCAGCACACAACCAAAGATAAACTTACATATGGTTAAAAACAGAATTTTTCAGACACCCAGAAGACATCCTTCACTGAGGGCTTATGTGATAGAAAAATTAAGCATATGATGACAATGGATTCAGTGTATGGCATGCAGGAATAAATCAACAGTTGGGAAAGGTGTAAATGGCCCTAATGGGAGAGGAAAGAGGCTCCCATTGCTTCCCAAGACTGGGACCCATCTCTACGAATCACAGAGAACAAATCTGTCTCCTTGCTGTTCTCCAGAGGGGAGCTGGACCTCAGATGGGTTAACCAGAGAACCAGGACCCCGAGAGCCCAAACTCTCATTTTTCTGAAAATTCCCATGTCCAAGTTTGGCTGGAGAAGATCCAAATTGCCTCTTCAAGATAGCTGGTGCCATGGACCTATAAAAGGGACCAACGTGTTCAGAGGACCACGAATCCTTACCTGAAGGTTCTAGACTGCATGACACCTAGAGGTTCCTAGAAAACATGACTGAGGTAAAATGCTCCTCTAACCAGAAGGATGGAGACTTAGACTAGCTAGTATCAGATTGAGGGGAAAAAGGTTTTGTTTTGTTTTGTTTTGTTTTGTTTTGTTTTGCACCAAGTATGTAAAAAAATTAAAACCTACTGTTTTATATTAGTAGAATATTAGCAAGATCTTCAACAAGTCTCTCATTATACAAATGAGGAAATTAAGAACCAGGAGGTTAGAAATTCAATCCCAGCATGCTGACTCACAGACCACATGTAGCCTTTCCTTACATCCCACTGCTCTGATGGATATTGTTAAACACTATTTCTTCCTTACTCTTAGGATATCAGTGCCTTGAATGTCACAGACTACCTGGCACTTGTTTCCCAACAAGCTAATATTAACCCACAGAAACTGTAAGCCTCAACTTGACATTATTTGTAGCATCCCTTTCGAAACCCAAATTCCAGTATCCACTGCAACCTTCTAGGTAGGCATCCAGAAAGGTCTTTCTTCTGATCCTGCCAACTCATCATGGCACATGGTTTTGAGTAGCGCCATAAAGAATATCTTATTTCTCTGAGCTTTAGTTAAGAGTGATATATGCTGGAAACACAGAGCTTCCTGTTTCCTCTTTGTAAATTGTGATAAGTGATTCCCCAGTGGTTTGAATTTGCCAAGGACCCCCAGCCCCATTCATGGATGAGCTCTTTACCCCTAAAGATGACCAAGGAGAGCCTCAGTGCCTCTCTGCCAGTCTTGGGAGGCAAGAATGATCCACATAATATCAAAGATTTCTCCCAACCCTAAGAACTCTGGTCATATAGGGGAAGGAATGCATTAATTACTAAAAATAATTTTTAAAATGATTTGGCATAATTTCTGGGGTGCCTACTCTGTTTTACCAACGTCCCCTTCCACCTTCATCAACCACCATGAGTTTGATTATCTTCTCTGCGGCTCCATAGCAACCTCTGTCATGGTCTGGAGAAGCTTAGCTTTCAACTCCAACTATCAAGACCTGAGCAAGTCCACTAGCTCCTCTGAAACTCAGGCTCTTCAGTAAATGGACCTAATGAAGAAGAAAGAGGCTTCCATTGTGTCCCAAGACTGGGACCCAGCTCTAGGAATCACTGAGAACAAATTCCTCCACTTGCTGTTCTCCGGAGGTAGCTGGACTTCAGATGGGATAACCAGAGAACCAGAATCTCCAGAGCCCAGAGTCTTATTTCTCAAAATTCCCATGTCCAAGTTTGGATGGAGAACACCCAAGTTGCCTCTTTAAGGTGGCCTGAACCATGGACCTATGAAAAGGACCAGCATGTTCAAAGGACCAGGCATCCTTTCCTGAACGTAAGGCTGTCTTCCTGCATCATAGCATTGCTCTCAGGAGGGACTGTATTAGTTTGTTTTCACACTGCTATAAAGAAATACCTGAGCCTAGGTAATTTATAATGAAAAGACATTTAATGGGTTCATGAATCCACAGGCTGTACAGGAAACATGGCTGGGGAGGCCTCAGGAAACTTACAGTCATGGTATAAGGGGAAGCACGGAGAAGGGGAAGCAGGCTTGTCTTACATGGCTGGAGCAGGAGGAAGAGAGAGGGGGAAGGTGCTAGATACTTGTAAACAACCCGGTCTTGTGAGAAGTCTATCATGAGAACAGCACTAGAAGGATGGTGCTAAACCATTAGAAAGTGCCCCTATGTCCAATCACCTCCCACCAAGCCCCACCACCAACATTGGGGATTACAATTGAGCATGAGATGTGGGTGGACACACAGATCTAAACCATATCAGATAGTAATGAATATGGAGGAGCAGCCCAGTGTCCAGCACAAAGGTCCTCAGTAAACAGAAGACTCAGAAGCGGGGCCACTCTGTCTCAGGAGCACTGATTAGCCCACCCTTCTTTCCTTCAACCTCCTAGAGGGCACGGTCTGTGTCTTCTTTATCTGTACCCCCAAGCCCCTAGTCCTCGTGGCTGGTAGGTACTTCACGAACTCATTACTCCAACATTAGAGGTAGAGAACCAGGTGCTATGGATAGACAGTGGCTAAAAATAAGATTTAGACTCTTTAGGCAGGTAATATAGAAACACAGCCAAATGTTCTTAGAGAGGAGTTGTACTTTTCAGCTTTCCTTGGCCTTTCAATATGACTGCTACTGTTTTAGCATATGTCAAAATAATTGACCAAGATGGGCAAAAAGTCACTAAGAATGAAAGCACTTCCATTAAGGAATATTTTATTTTCCATGGGGTCTTTGAGAACTTAGAGAGAAATTGAAGCAATAGTGAAAATAGAGAGTAGACTGCTGCAATTAAATGTGATTTACCACAACTTAAGTATCACTTTCAGATAGTGTCAAATTAAAGCATTTAAGAAGATTGCTGAAAATAGGAGACTTTTTTCTTATCTAAGTGAAATGCTGGCACACGAGGCCTCCGAAGGGAAACTGCCAGATGCTGCTTTATGTGCTTGGCATGTTTGCACCTAACATCTCCTCAGTGTTTTTGAATTTTACATTATCTGCAAAATTCCCACTTCATTAGAACTGCCTCAGAAACTCCCTTTAAAATGATGGAGGTAGCTGTCAATGTGCGTCTGTGCTGCCCCGTTCACATTTTAGAAATGTGGGGGTTATTTTCAAAAATACATTTTTATTTAATTTTGAATTTTGTATGCCTTCAGGAAAAATATTGGGTGGTCCAGGAAGTCAGGGGGATGACTTTAAAATCAGTATGTTTAATATATCTCTTTATTCAAACTGTCAGGAGCTAACAGTTCCTGAAGTTTGACCTCACTGCAGTGATATATGGCATAAATCCCCAACATCATTTTGTTTTAGCTTTGACAATAGTCTCTTACAATTTGGGGTTTAATAGAATTTGAGTAAGAGTGGATATAGAATACCCTTTATTTCTTTCTCTTGCCTTATTGCCCTGGCCAGAACTTCCAATACTATGTTGGATAGGAGTGGTGAGAGAGAGCATCCTTGTCTTGTGCCAGTTTTCAAGGGGAATGCTTCCAGCTTTGGCCCATTTAGTATAACATTAGCTGTCAGTTTGTCATAAATCGCTCTTATTATTTTGAGGTCGTTCCTTCAGTACCTACTTTATTGAGAGTTTTTAACATGAAGGGATTTTGAATTTTATTGAAGAACTTTTCTGTGTCTATTGAGATAATAATTTGGTTTTTGTTTTTAGATATCTTTATGTGATGAATTACGTTAATTGATTTGCATATGTTGAACCAGCCTTGTATCCCAGGGATGACGCCAACTTGATCGTGGTGAATAAGTTTTTTGATGTTCTGCTGTATTTGGTTTGCCAGTATTTTAGTGATAATTTTTGCATCAATGTTCATCAAGGATATTGGCCTGAAGTTTTCTTTTTTTGTTTTATTTCTGCCATATTTTGGTATCAGGATGATGCTGGCCTCATAGAATGAGTTAGGGAGAAGTCTCTCCTTTTCAATTATTTGGAACAGTTTCAGAAGAAAGGGTATCAGCTCCTCTTTGTATTTCTGGTAGAATTTAGCTGTAAATCCATCTGGTCCTGACGTTTTTTTTGGTTGGCAGGCTATTTATTACTGCCTCAATTTCAGAACTTATTTGTCTATTCAGGGATTCAGCTTCTTTCTGTTTCAGTCTTGGAAGGGTGTGGGTGTCCAGGAATTTATCCATTTCTTCTGTGTTTTCTAGTTTGTTGGGGTAGAGATGTTTATAGCATTCTCTGATGGTTGTTTGTATTTCTGTGGGGTCAGTGGTGATATCCCCTTTATCATTTTTTAACTGAGTCTATTTGATTCTTTTCTCTTAGAAGAAGTAAAATTGTCTTTGTTTGCAGATGACATGATCCTATATCTAGAAAATCCCTTCATCTCAGCCCCAAAACTTCTTAAACTGATAAGCAACTTAAGCAAAGTCTCAGGATACAAAATCAATGTGCAAAAGTCACAAGAATTCCTATATACCACCAAGAGGCAAGTAGAGAGCCAAATCATGAATGAACTCCCATTTGCAATTGCTACAAGGAGAATACAACACCCAGGAATACAGCTAACAAAGGAAGTGAAGGACCTCTTCAAGGAGAACTACGAACCACCACTCAAGGAAATCAGAGGGAACACAAACAAATGCAGAAATATTCCATGCTCATGGATAGGAAGAATCAATGTTACAAAATTGGCCATACTGCCCAAAGTAATTTATAGATTAAATGCTATTCCCATTAAACTACCATTGACGTTCTTCACAGAATTAGAAGAAACTATTTTAAAATTCCCATGGAACCAAAAAATATCTTATATAGCCAAGATAATCCTAAGGAAAAAGAACAGAGCTGCGAGCATCATGCTACCAGACTTCAAACTATACTACAAGGGGACAATAACCAAAATAGCGTAATACTGGTACAAAAACAAACACGTAGACCAATGGAACAAAATAGAGAACTCAGAAATAAGGCCACACAGCTACAACCATCTGATCTTTGACAAACCTGACAAAAACAAGCAATGGGGAAAGGATTCCCTATTTAATAAGTGATGCTGGGAGAACTGGCTAGCCATATGCAGAAAATTGAAGCTGGACCCCTTCCTTACACCTTATACAAAAATTAACTCAAGATGGATTAAAAACCTAAATCTAAACCCCAAAACTATAAAAACCCTAGAAGAAAATCTAGGTAATACCATTCAGGGAATAGGCATGGGCAAATATTTCATGGTGAAATCACCAAAAGTAATTGCTACAAAAGCAAAAATTGACAAATAGGACTTAATTAAACTAAAGAGCTTCTGCAGAGCAAAATAAACTATCATCAGAGGATGGGCACAGTGGCTCATGCCTGTAATCCCTGCACTCTGGGAGGCTGAGGTGGGTGGATCATGAGGTCAGGAGTTTCAGACCAGCCTGGCCAATGTGGTGAAACCCCATCTCTACTAAAGATACAAAAAATTAGCCGGGCATGGTGGTGCACACCTGTAATCCCAGCTACTTGGGAGGCTGAAGCAGGAGAATCGCTTGAACCTGGGAGGCAGAGGTTGCAGTGAGCCGAGATTCCGCAATTGTACTCCAGCTTGGGCAACAGGGCAAGACCCCATCTCAAAAAAAAAAAAAAAAAGGAAACTATTATCAGAGCGAACAGGCAACCTACGGAGTGGGAGAAAATTTTTGTAATCTATTTATCTGACAAAGGTCTAATATACAGAGTCTACAAGGAACTTAAACACATTTACAAGAAAAAAAACAAACTCCTCCATTAAAAAGTGGGCAAAGTATATGAAAAAGACACTTCTCAAAAGAAGACATTCATGCAACCAACAAACATGAAAAAAAGCTCAACATCACTGACATTAGAGAAACGCAGATCAAAATCACAATGAGATATCATCTCATGCCAGTCAGAATGGTGATTATTAAAGTCAAGAAACAACAGATGCTGGCGAGGCTGTGGAGAAATAGGAACGCTTTTACACTGTTCGTGGGAATGTAAATTAGTTCAACCACTGTGGAAGACAGTGCGGTGATTCTTCAAAGATCTAGAAACAGAAATACCATTTGACCCAGCAATCCCATTACTGGGTATATAACCAAAGGAATATAAATAATTCTGTTACAAAGATACATGCACACGTATGTTCATTGCAGCACTATTCACGATAGCAAAGACATGGAATCAACCCAAATGCCCATCGATGATAGACTGGATAAAGAAAATGTGGTATGTGTATACCATGGAATACTATGAAGCCATAAAAAGGAATGAAATCATGTCCCTTGCAGGGATATGGATGGAGCTGGAAGCCATTATCCTCAGCAAACTAATGCAGGAACAGAAAAATCAAATACCATATGTTCTCACTTATAAGTGGGAACTGAACAATGAGAACACATGGACACAGAGGGGGGAATAATACACATTGGGGCCTGTCAGGGGGTGGGGTGGGAGGAGGGAGAGCATTGGGAAAAATAGCTAATGCAGCTGGGCTTAATACCTAGGTGATGCGTTGATTGGTGCAGCAAACCACCATGGCACACGTTTACCTATGTAACAACCCTGCACATCCTGCATATGTACTCTGGAACTTAAAATTTTAAAAGTGTGACTATAGATATAAATATGTAAGTATAGATGATATAAACATATTGATATGGGTGGCAAGGTAGGAAAATATTAGTTTCATTTGTAAATTTAAAAAAGCAATACACATACACAGAGAGAGGATTCAGCCTAGGGTTCAACAAATTAGTGTGGTTTATTCCAGGCTGAGGTCAAGGCTTGCTGTGGCTCAAGTGCCTAAAGTTTATTTCCCAGGAAAAATAAAGTGGAGATTTAAAAGCTGTGGTCAGAAAGGATAACTTTTTTTTCCTTTCTTTTGAGACAGAGTCTCACTCTGTCACCCAGGCTGCAGTGCAATGGCGTAATCTCAGCTCACTGCAACCTCTGCCTCCTGGGTTCAAGCAATTCTCCTGCCTCAGCCTCCTGAGAAGATGGGATTACAGGCGTCTGCCACCACACACAGTTAATTTTTGTATTTGTAGTAGAGATGGGGTTCCACCATATTGGCCAGGTTGGTCTTGAACTCCTGACCTCAGGTCATCCACCCACCTCGGCCTCCCAAAGTGCTGGGATTGCAGGCATGAGCAACCAAGCCCGGCCAGAACATTTTTGTAATTAGCAAAAGTGAAGGTGAATTGCAGTTGATAGACTGCATGAACAATATTTGGCAAGCTTGATAAAATTGTGGAATATGAACACTTTATTGATGACAATTTACATCAGATCTTATATATATTTAAAATGTTGATATTTTATCTTTTATTCTATAACTTACTTTTTTTCTAAACAAGTGAAATGTTTGTTTGTATAGACGTGTGAACATGAAGTTCCTTTTGTATTGCTATAGCATCCAATTGTTTGTTTATTGGTTAAAAATGATCATGTTCAACCCCATTGAAGTGAAGGGGGCAGAAAGATGCTGACCTCAGTAACTTTGGAAATGTTTTAGTGTGCAATACTAAAGGTGAAAAGAACTGAATTTAAGCACTGTACTGTAGTTGATAATATTGTTTCCCATGGGTCAATAATTCTGATACTCTTATAGATATATATTAGAATTAAATAATTGAGTAAATGAATGACAAATGTTGGAAACAAGATTTCTCTCTTTTGGGGTGAAACTCTACAGATAAGCAAGGGAATTAGAAGAATAGAATGATTCATGTGGTAAAGAATTACAGTTGGAGAGATCAGTAGGAACTCATGTCTAGCTTAATATAGATGTAAATGGTTACACATAGAAATATTTATAGATACGTTTTATATACAGGTGAGTATACATTCATATATTTCCTTGCTTCTTGAGGTGAAAGTACCTGAATGAAACAACACCCAGTAGCATCTAGCACACCTAGCTCCCAGATCTCAGTTTTTGATGCCATTCTTCAGTAAAAGGAAGCAAGGCTCCTTGGAGAAATGGCTATCAAGGACTGGGGCAGAAAATATACAAGATGAAACTGGAGCATCTTGTAGTGCTTGAAAGTAAGGAAGTGTTTTTGTTGTTGTTTTAAAAAGCATTGATAGCAATATGTCAAAAGGACCACAGAAGAGTTCTCTGTGTGTGAAAGAGCTCCCAATGACAAAACTGGAATGATTATTTAATTGATACATATTAGATATACATATTTTGGGGGTACATGTGATAATTTGATACATCCATATAATCAAATCAGGATAATCAGATACCATCACCTTAAATATTTATCTTTTCTTTACACTAGGAACACAGTTTGAACAACAAAATAAATAAAATGATGGTGGATTATAAAACAAAGTATACTTGTATAAATAAATTACTGAATAAATAAATAAATAGGGAAGATAAGGCAAATATCCCATGTTGAAGAATTCCAAATAATTGATGTAGATACTGTGTTCTCGAGGGGGGCATACATTTTCACTCCTAAGTGGGCTGCTCATAGTGACTTTCTTACAAAGAGCACAGTGTGGTAAAGGGACGGGGTGAAGGGTAACCTTACAGTGGAGAAATCTGACAAACACGCCTTCAGTCATCAAGGTCAGCATCAACAGTGAAAAGTCATGTTGATAGTATGTTCCCTTGATACGTGATGAAAATGGCATGTTACCTTCAGGATCCTTCTCCTCAAAACCCGTAACCCCAGTCTAATCATGAGAAAAGTATAGAATTCCAATAGAGGGGCATCCTACAAACTACTTGACCAATGTGCCTCAAAATTATTAACGTCAGAAAAAAAGAAAGTCTGAGAAACTGTCACATCCAAGAGGAGCCTAAGGGAACATGGTGACTAAGTGTAATGTGATATTCTGGATGGGATTCTAGCACCTAAATAGGACATTAGGTAAAAATAAGGAAATCTGAGTAAAGCATGGATGTTAGCTAATAATAATAATGTATCAATATTGGTTCATTAATTGTAAAATTTAAGATGATAGCCATGGGGGAAAGTCAGTACAGGCATATGGGAATTCTACTGTTTTCTCAACTGTTCTGAAACTCTAAAACTGTTCTTAAAAAATTAAGTCTATTGTTAAAAAGTCAAACAAAATGATACAGGCTATAAGCTGGATAAAAATTCAAGGCTATGGACATACACAGAAGAAATATTAACATTGATTTGACTTATTAATAGCAAAGGTATTTAATTTTCAGAAAAGATTTTCAGTTGACCAACTTAAACACTTCATTCTCCAAGCATGATCTACACAGTTGGAGAAATATAATAAGAGAAATTCATAAGGTTTTTTCAGTATTGCAATAATCACCTTAGGTCTTACTTGCCTGTTTAATCCTTACAATAGCTCTAGGAGGAATATGCTATCGCCATTTTAAAGATGAAGAAATTGCAGTTTAGTCGATTGCCCAGGTTTGGACAGTTAGTAAACAGTAAACAAAGATTTGCACTTGGGAAGTATGAATCCTGTACCCACAGTCTTAACCCCATGCTGCACACGTACCAACATTAATAGCTGAAAATATTCCCAATAACTGAGTTGACTGACTTGCTATATGCTGTTATCAGCAACATAATAGTTAGAAATTGGTGGCAGCTGTTATGAATAATGACTTTTGTTTTAGACAAGTTGATCTGTAGATTATTTTTCTGGCAGAAATTTGAAACCAGGGAACTATTGATTATTGGATATCCTATGAGTTTTTTTTTTTTTTTTAAATAGAGACGGGGTCTCACTTTGTTGCCCAGGCTGGTCTTAAACCCCTGGGCTGAAGCAATGCACACACTTCAGCCTCCCAAAGTACTAGGATTACAGGTGTGAGTCACCACACCTGACTATTTTTTTAAAATCATGAAATGTGTGAAAAAATTACCATGTCAGTATAAATTCTCTTCATACCAGAATTTGGCATAGTGTAGAAACAGGTTATTATTGAACTTAGAACATCAGGTTTTTGCCTGAAAAATTATTTCTACTTATCAAGAGATGTTCTTGAATGGAGGTGAACATTATGTCCAAGGCACTGATCTTTCATAAAAATAAACTAGAGAAAAATGCTGTTTTGAAAATAAGGACATTGACCTCACCATTGGCTACTCTTAATGTGCTGTGTGTGAAATTCTGATTAAAGTATGACAACATTTCAAAAATGTTGCTTAACCTAGTATACACTTTCAAGATACAACTTTGACTGAGGAAGACTCAGTCTAGCAAAAGTCTTTTCTATAATGTGAACACGACTTTCAGACCAAGATGGTGATGGTACCATCAATATTTTGCCTTAAGAAACTTAAGAACGTAATACAAAAAATTTAAATGTACTCCTTTTAAGGGAAAGCCACCAGCAATTTCTAAACTTAAAGCAGGAAGATGAAAGGATAAAGTAAATTGTGCCTTATATTCTACAATTCTAGAAGAAACATGAGCTCGACTCCAGGGTTGCACACAGTCATGCCAGTGTGATCTGGGGAAGAATCCCGAGGCTCCAACCCTGGGCTCCAAGTTTTGATCCCTCAGCATTGGGTACAGGAGGGGGATTGATGCTGCTGATGTGGGATTTCCTGGACTCTGACTTCACCAACTCATCACATATCATCATTATCTTCCAGTCTCTCCTCTCTGAGTCCTTTCCTTCAGCTGTTGCACCATTTCTACTTTGTTCAGAGGGATAATGCTGGAAAGTATAGGATGTCAAGTTCACTCTGCTTTTATTTTTTATTCCTTTTGGCAGACAGTTGGCAGCTGTGTGAAGATGGGAATGGAGGAGGCAGGGTAGGCAGTGGGTGACGCAGCCACAGCTTGGGTTCTCTGCAGCCCTGGCACAGAAGATAGGAACACCCATGGGGGATGCGGCCACCATGATGTCTTCCCACACAAGGAGTGCCAAGTGCTTTTCTCACGCTTTTCTGGATTGTTCCATGGTGGATGAGTCAGCAGGAGTGAGATGGAGCCGCAGAGTAGAGGGGTATCTGGCAAGGCCTAAGGGAGGATCCCCTGTCCCCAACATTTCAATGATACCAGGTGACAGCAGTGATTCTCTTAGCACCTGGTCTGCTTTGTCCCAGGCCAGGATATCATTGTACATATTCTCAGCTGGGTGAGCACCAATAGAGGACAGGGAGAGTCTTGTGGAAGTTCTCCCTAAGCCTGTGGCTCTTTTCTTCTTCAACAAGATGTGCCACCTCTTTGTTCCAGCAAGTAGGAAGAATAGTCTGGGCCTCTGCATACAAGACTGTGATACAAATGCACCATCACAGGCCCCACAGGGTAGCTGTCCGTTTCCCCACACAGCTGCTAGGAGCTCTTTCCCATGTTCCCAACCTTTCCTGCCTTTATCTGATATTTGTGAGTACAATTGTAGAAAAGGGAAGTGCTTTGATAGTCAGCAAGTGTCAGCAGGTTGAGGATTCTGTAAAGGCATCTTGGAAAATCGAGGAAGGAGACACATGCTTAATTCCCATGCTCTGTTACCCTGGCCTCCAGCAAAGCCTACCCTCGTATCAGAGAGGCCCATTGTAGATAAATATGGGCTGCCAAAAGCAAGACAAGCCTCGGGCAAACTGCCCAACAGATGGTTCAACTCTGTGTGTACCAGCCAAGGGCCAATGTGTCAGACAGTAGCTTCTGTTTGTGCCTTAAGTCAGAGTGTGAATATAAGATAATTCTGGGATGGCAGGGATCCCACATTTATGGATGTGGGATGGTTTAGTTCCAGCCAAGAGAAACTTAGGACATCCTCTTTCAGGAGTTTGAATGCATGGCTTTCTCTGCCGCCTCCTCAAAGCCTTGGCCACTGGAGCTGAGTGGTGAGAAGGGTGAAGGGCTTTAGACAGGAGGGAAGGAATGTCCTTGCATGGCTCAGAGGATGGGGACCCTAGCCAAGATCTTGGTGCTCTGGCCTGCAGGTAGCATTAGAAGCCAGCCCAGGGAGCAGGGCAGTGGCCTTGTACAGAGGGCTTGAGGTGGCTAAATTTATGTGTCAACCTAACTAGGCTAAGGGATACTCACACAGCGGGTAGAACATGATTCCTAGGTGTGTCTGTGAGGCTGTCCCCTAGAGGTTGGCATTGGACTCAGTGGATTGGGCAAACATCTGCTCTCACCCGTGTGGGTGGGCACCGTCCAATGAGGGCCCGAATAGAACAAAAAGGTGGAGGAAGGGTGAATTCGCTCCCTCTACTTGAGCTGGGACATCCGTCTTCTCCTTGGACATCTGTGCCCTGGTTCTCAGGCCTTCAAATCCTGGGACTTACACCCGACCCCCTGTAAGTCCCCTGGGATGTACACAGACCCCCCCCACCCCCCGCTCCCCCAAGGCTACCCCAATTCTCACCATGTTGGACTTGAACCAAATTACACCACTGGCCTTCCTGGTTCTCCGGCTTGCAGCCAGCAGATGGGAGTACTTCTCGGTCTCCATAACCACATGAGCCAATTCCTATAATAAATCTCTTCATAGCTATTGATCTATAACTATTTATTCTCTGGGAAACCTTTACTAATACAGGGCTCTTGTTTCCCTCAGGTTCCTTAGATCCTGGGATGAGGAGGTTGACCAGAAGGTGGGCTTGGGAAGGTAGCCTGGGGTCCAAATCCTCTTGGCTCTTCAGCTTGGCAGGTTAGTTAACATTCAGAAGCCTTCATCCCCCATCCACAAAATGGGCATGTCCAACTCAGAAGCTGCCTTGAAGAAAGGGTCTACCCAGCATGGTGCGTGGAGCCTAAGCAATCGGTACTTCAGGACTTTACCCTGCCCCTTTCCAATAACTGCTGCTGTCGCCCTCACAGGATGTCACCCTCAGTGTCTGAAAGCTGGGTTTGATGCGTCTGGAAAAGCATCCCTCACAGGCGTCGTTGCTGGGAGCCCCTGGTGCCGCCAGCAGCTAGCAGGGAGCATGTCCTCTGCCCACTCACTTCTGACCCTTCTCTTGCTGCACGGATGGGGACCTTAGGACAGAATGGCTCTAAACCCGCTCCTGTCCACGGTGTGAGCATTTCCTGATGTGAAAGCTTCAACCGCAGTCTCAACATTGAGCTCTTCCAAGGCATAAAATAATCAGTTAAAATTATTACGTGTTATAAAGATGCTGGCCCCAGAGAAGAGTGAGACCCGGAACACAGTGCAGCTGGGAGCAGCCTGGGCTGCGCAGAAGGCTTAGATCTGGCGACGGCCCTTGCCGGTGACTGTGACCTGGGGTGTCTTGGAGACTCTGAGTCTCAGCTTCTCCATATATAAGATGAGAAGAACCAGCCTCAAAACAATATTCTATAGCTTCAAACTTGCCTGAGAACCAGCCTCAGGCAAGGTTGTTTGTGCATTAGTGAAATCAGACGTATTAAATAAAGTACCACATTGATCATGGAGTTGTTGAATAACCAAGAACACACCTATCTATCTCCAAAAAATAAATGTTGAAAATGATGAGGGTGTGGCTCTACACTGGGAAGGGAAATAGGGTGCTTGGATGAGAGTCTTGAGGCATGGGACAGAGGAGGAATCCGGGATAGTTCCGTAAGAAAATGTGCTTGCACTATGGTTTCTTTGTGGAGGCTCTTGTGTGCTGGGAGGCTGGCTGGGATGGGGAGTTGGTGGCAGAGAATAGTGTCTGTTTTCTTTCTCCTAAGTGGAGAATTCTGCAACAGAGGGCTGGGGTCATTAGGAAGCAGTGGGCAGGTAGGGACAGGCATTGGAGTGGACTAGCACTGGTTCCCCTGAAGCTCTCTGGGGTAGAGGTGAAGGAGCTTCTAGGGCAAAGTTTGCCAGTTAAAGAGGAGCCATGGTTTGGGCTGCTCTCTGAAATGGAGAATTTTTGTGTGTGCCTGGAGTGTTTCTATTTGAGAGGTGGGAAGGTGAATTATTTACCAGTAAGTTTATCCTTCTCTCCTCAGATTCTGCAAAACTTTCAGACCCATAAACAAATTAGAGATTGCTTTTCTCCTCTTGCTTAACCTAAATTTCTTTGTGGAAGCCAAAGGAAAATATGAGTAATTTTCTAATATATTCAGTTACAGAGACAACAAAGAGAAATATTCAAGAAAAAAAAAACCCTGAGGTGCTACTGACTTCGTGTATGTCTTAGCTGTAGACAGAATTGGGATTTCCTAATATGGGTTTGTTCCAGTACAGCCCCTCAGAAAGATTTTCATCAGCAAAACACACATTGGAGGAGCAGCTGCTGTGCACTTGTCTCCTTTAAACCATTTTCTCATTTCATTGCTAATTTTCACAGCACCTTTCTTCTAACAGTTCTATATTTTTGATCTGCAAACAACCTGGGATTATTTCTTTCCCTCTTGGTAAATAAAAGAAATTTAAAGTCGATTCTAGAGTGGGTTAGATTGGTTTATTCCAGGTCCCTTTAAAAGAAGTCTCTGTTAAAGGGTAAGCCATAAATACAATAAATGGAGAACTGCCTGGTTAACCGAGGGCTGATTCCCAGAGATGATGCAACCAAGGGGAGCTTCCTGAGCAACGTAGCTTAACTCCCTGCCAAGGTAACCACAGCTTTCTAACAATAAGTAAAATGTTTCTACTCATATCATAGGCACCCTGCAACAACACGGCCCTTTTCTCTCTGCCATGCAAAAAAGCATCAAGAAAGTAAGAAGGGGCATTTTTGAGAACAAACTAGGAATCTTAGCATAATGCCTTCTCTCTAATTATGCTGGAAACAGGCTTTGAAAAAGAAAAAAACTGAGGAGAAGATCATTAAATAGAATTCAACTAAAAATGGCTTTTGATATTCTGTAGCTTCAAAGCATTTGTATTGGGTATATGTTCTCATGGTTTTTGTTTGAAAGAGTTTAAGGTAAATTTGAATGTCCCATTCCTCTGAGAACTCAGAGAAAGCCAGGTTGATTAAGAAGTAATTAAGAAGCTGTGTGCAGTGGCTCACACCTGCAATTCCAGCACTTTGGGAAGCCGAGGTGGGCCAATCACCTGAGGTCAGGAGTTCGAGACCAGCCTGGCCAATATGGTGAAACCAAGCCTCTACTAAAAATACAAAAATTAGCCAGGTGTGGTAGTGCATGCCTGTAATCCCAGCTACTTGGGAGGCTGAGGCAGGAGAATCGCTTGAACCTGGGAGGCAGAGGTTGCAGTGAGCTGAGACTGTGCCATTGCACTCCAGCTTGGGCGACAGAGCAAGACTCCATCTCACGAAAAAAAGAAAAGTAATTAAGGCCAGATTCAAGCTTACTTCTTAGGAAAAAAAAGAGGTAATTAAGAACAGGTAGACATTTTAGATAAACTAGCTAATTAGCATTCATAGTCCCTTAAGTTTTGCTCTAATAGTCTGTTATTTTTTGCAAGTACATGATGTGCATGTGTAGATATAGTAGTTTATCATTAAGCCTCGCCTTATGATTATTAAATATGACACTTTGCTCTTTTAATACTTGCAGTTCCCATTTTTAATGTGCAAAAAAGTGCACAATTTTCCTTTGGTACCTGGGAATCTGTTTAATGGAAACTCTGCTATTTTTCCCTAAGTCCCTTTTAGTCACACAAAGGTAATTCAGCTGAATATTCAGTAAATCTCATGGGAGAAAAGAATCAACTTTGGTGGTTCTCAACCTAATTTTTTTTTTACCCCAACCCAGTTTTTGTTCAGCCTCCACTGCATTTACTAAGTAGAGTAGCAGCTGTGGAACTATTGCATTTTTTGTACTGAAAATATACTATTGAAAGGAGACAGAACTTGATCTGTAGAAAAAGGGAAATCATTCTTTGGGTATGGAGGCCAAAGGAATTTCAAGGGCTACAACCTGCTATTAAACTATGTAGAAGAGAAGGAAAAGTATTAAACAGAACCCAGAGACACTCAAATTTAGGAACCAGCATTGACCTTACCCTACAATTACTCCCCAGTGAGGAGTGATGAGTGGCAAATGACAGTCCCTGGACTAGGAGAAAGAGGCAGGTTCAAAACATAGGCTCCCTTATCCTGGGCAGATCACATAAAGCTTTGGTATCCTCATCTCTAAAACATTTTTTTTTTTTTTTTTTTTTGAGACAGGATCTTACTCTGTCACCCAGGCTGGAGTGCAGTGGTGGGATCTCTGCTCACTGCAACCTTCACCTCCCAGGCTCAAGCTGTTCTCCTGCCTCAGCCTCCTGAGTAGCTGGGAATACATGCACCTGCCACCATGCCTGGCTAATTTTTGGTTTTTTTTTTTTAGTATAGACAGGTTTTCACCATGTTGGCCAGGCTGGTCTCAAACTCCTGTCCTCTGCCCACCTCAGCCTCCCAAAGTGCTGAGATTATAGGCATGAGCCACCGTACCTGGCCTAATACTCACTATTCTGTCTCCCTCACTTTACGGGGTTGCTATGAGGTTTAGTGAGTTCAGGTATGTGACTCTAGAGGGGGCTGAGTATGTATAAGGTAAGGACCATGTTCTCTATGACCTTTGCATCCTCCCATCACAGGTTTTGTGGAACTGTACTCTAGCTCTGTGATGGCACACGTGGAATGAAATAAATATACATGATATGGAAAAACACAAATGAATGTAAGACACATTTGCCGGTTCAGATTAATGGGAAGAGGCTTAGTTCTCATCTCCTTCCCCCAAATGACTTTACGGGGTTGCTTAGACTCAGTGGTGTGCTGGAGCGGGCTCCTACCAGCTGGAAAGAACCAGTTCAATACATCTCTTCTCAACTCCACGTTCAGAGTCGTCAAGTTGGCAACTTGAAATTAGCCATGCTGGAAGTATTTACAGCATGAAAATTGCCAGGTGCTACACATTATAGCTTTTTGTTTGTTTCAGAGAACGAATTGTTAAATATTTACCGGCACTCCACTGCTTAGATTTTTCCATTGCTTGTAAGTAATTTTGGTTTGATTTTATAGACTACGGTATCCATGAGTATTATGGTTTTAGGGGATATGGCGTGAGCTGAAAACCAAAAGAAAAGCTCCATTCATTTACTACTCACAAATGCATCTTTGCCACTTCCCACAGGCAGCATGGAGACAGACATGGTCTTAGGTCCATTCGCATTAGTCACCCAGCACAGAGACTGTGGACTGTAGTGCGTGCCTTCAGTCTGGTGAAGGCCTCCTAAAATCACAACTCTGAGAGGAGATTTGAAGCTAAGAGACCTAGGTTCAGGTTCCTTCTCAGCCATTACCAACTGTGTGATCTTTGTCAAATGACCTGATTTCTGTCATTTGAGCTGATTTCTTTGGATTGTTCATCTGTAACTTAGGATAAATACCTGCTTCATAGACTTGTTGGAATAAATGGGATATTGCACATAAAACACTTAGCATGTGGCCTGGCCTATAGTGACCTCTAAATAAAAGAAGGGCAGCTGTCCATCAAATCACCATTGTCATCACCATGCTTGTCATCAGGAAGGGATCATGGGTAGTCACTATGCTTCATAACTATCCGTGAAAAGGCCTTCTAAGGTCACAGGTGACTGAACTATGGTTTACTTCATCTTTTTTTTCTTTTTTGAGACAGAGTCTCACTCTCACCTAGGCTGGAATACAGTGGCATGATCTCGGCTCACCGCAACATCTGCCTCCCGGGTTCAAGCAATTTTCCTGCCTCAGTCTCCTGAGTAGCTGGAATTATAGGCGCCCACCACCACGCCCAGCTAATTTTTGTATTTTTAGTAGAGACAGGGTTTTACCCTGTTGGCCAGGCTGGTCTCGAACTCCTGACCTCAGGTGATCCTCCCCACTTGGCCTCCCAAAGTGCTGGGATTACAGGTGTGAGCCACCACACCTGGCCTACTCCATCTTTATAAAACCCTGATAATCTTAGATTCTCTACTGGAGCCAAGAAATCTCTTTAGGCTCTCTTTTCCCATGATAAAGCCCTATAAAACAACCAGGTCAAACAACAGGCCAAGTATTAACATTTTATAGGTTTGAAAATATCATTCAATTAATTTTAAAACCATCACATCTCACTGTTGCTTGAGAAATAGGAAACAGGAACAGAAGGAAGAGACCAAAATATTACCTCATTACTAAGATGAAGGGTGTAGTTTAGTGCAAGAACCACATGGGCCTGCTTAATAGGACCTCAGAATTGGACAGACTTGATCCCCTGTCTCAGGCAGTGCTAACCAGGAGCTCATTCATGGATGAGAGGCAGAGAATGTGTACTCCCAGAAGCAGCAGCTTCCAGAAAAAGAGGGAGGAGCCAAGCAGAGCATGCCCACATCAATCTTCCAGCGTTTAATAGCTATAGAAGTTACTCAACCTCCCTTGGAAGGATAGAAGCTAGCATTATCTTTCTTAAATATGACACCTCTTATCTTTTTGTTCCCTTGACACTTGAGGAGGGAGGCCAAGGGTTGATTATGCAAGCAAGTTTGTGCATTTTGCACATTTATTAAGTTACGCTTTTGAGGAAATTAAAAGATCACAAGTGCTTCAATTTTCTGTGACCCTTTTAGTTACTTATTTCAAAAAGTGCTCAGTGGGAAATGCCTATATGTTCTCCACAGCACTCCCATGTGGGGATATGTCCTCAGTCCAAAGATATTCCTCAGTCCTAGGAGTTCACAGTTGCATGGTATAAACAAGTGTATTAACTCATCATTACAAGACCAAGTGAAAAATGCTATTCTGAAATA
Organism: Theropithecus gelada; assembly: GCF_003255815.1. Classification (NCBI taxonomy): domain Eukaryota; kingdom Metazoa; phylum Chordata; class Mammalia; order Primates; family Cercopithecidae; genus Theropithecus; species Theropithecus gelada. The sequence goes on along the minus strand of NC_037678.1, from coordinate 76,758,769 downwards.
TGACAAAGGGGCTATGGGAGGATATTTTATCTAGAACATCTGAAAAGACTTTTCAAGGGAAGTCTTTAAGGATTAGCAGGCTTTTGCCCATGAGAGCTTTTTATAGCTTCTAAATGGATGGTGATACAGATACACTCCAACATTTTTCTCTATAGGTGTGTTCCACTGGAAGTTGTAGGGGAGAGCTCCTTTTAATGTCTCTTTACCTTACATCTCAGCCCCGTGTCCTACTCCATTTGTCTTCTGATAGCCAGTTATAGATAAACTATCAACACTCCACACTCTGTGGCTGCCAAAGCATTTGAATGAAAAACCATTTTGGGAACCTACAATGAGTCATGGAGGCTTCTATTTTGCCTACGTTGTGCCTATCAAAGTGGTTTCCAATCCTTTAGTGCAAGGTTCCCCAACCCCCATGCTGTGGACGAGTACTGGTCTGTAGCCTGTTAGGAACTAGGCCACACAGCAGGAGGTGAGTGGTGGGCAAGCGAGCATTACCACCTGAGCTCCTCCTCCTGTCAGATCAGCAGCAGCATTAGATTCTCATAGGAGCACGAACTCTATGGTGAACTGAGCATGCGAGAGATCTAGGTTGCACGCTCCTTATAACCTAACTAATGCCTGATGATCTGAGGTGGAACCATTTCATCCCCAAACCATCCTTCCTACCCCCGATCCCCACCCCCATCCCAGTCCATGGAAAAACTGCCTTCCACGAAATCAGTCCCTGGGGCCAAAAAGACTGGGGACCACTGCTTTAGTTCATTTGACTCTTCATTTCCCCAGTAACACAGGCAAGACTGACATCCATCTGCAACCCCCAATGCCATGCTGCACAGCTCCAGGGTGCCATGTACATCATAGTCTGTGTTGTGTTGGGCAGTGCCACCATGGATTCCTGACCAAGGAAAACACTTTCCTTTGTCTTTGCCACCCAAACCATCCCCCAGAGCCCCATGCTGCCCTTCCATCCTCATCCAGGATGATTCCATGACCCCTACCCCTACTCTTTCACCAGTTCCCATACTCCAGACCCTCTCTAGGAAAACCCATCTTTCTACTGTCCCATTGTTTAGGACCCAACTCTCTATAAGAGACGAATGAATGCATGTCAAGGGATTAGTGAGTTATTAGCAAGTTGGTCCCTTTCAGATTAATCTGGTATTTTACTTGAGCCTTCCTGGAGGCTGGACTTTAACCCAGAGAAATGAGTGAAGAGGAAATTCCAGTTTGGGAACTGATAGCCTAGGCAGGGGTGATGGTGGAGATATTTTGGCATAGGAGGGTATTTAGGGCAACTGTAGCCTCTGATTTTACATAGTCATAGAGAGGCTGCTGCCTTGCTTCAGGTAATAACCCCACAGTCCCACCAAAGGCAGGACTCTGGTCTCAGCTCTGCCTGGACAGGAGACTTGGACATTTAGCAGGATTATAGTTTAGGTCTCCTTATCAGGAGATGAAGGTGTATTTGCAAACGTATTGAATACACACAAACAGAGACACTGACAAAAAGATTAACCTGACTTTTTCTTTTCTTTTTTTTTTTTTTTTGAGACGGAGTCTCGCTCTGCCGCCCAGGCTGGAGTGCAGTGGCCAGATCTCAGCTCACTGCAAGCTCCGCCTCCCGGGTTCACGCCATTCTCCTGCCTCAGCCTCCCGAATAGCTGGGACTACAGGCGCCCGCCATCTCGCCCGGCTAGTTTTTTGTATTTTTTAGTAGAGACGGGGTTTCACCGTGTTCGCCAGGATGGTCTTGATCTCCTGACCTCGTGATCCACCCGTCTCGGCCTCCCAAAGTGCTGGGATTACAGGCTTGAGCCACCGCGCCCGGCCTAACCTGACTTTTTCTAATTAATCCTGTCCACGTGGAGGTGGTTCAAATGCTGGTAGAAGCGTAAAGGAGTGATATGATTTTTGCCTTTGAAGGTGGGTTTAATTGGTTATTTGTGCTGAGTTTGGATTGCTGGGGAAATAAAACTTGGATTTTCATCTGCATATGATTTTAGTCTCTACATATTACAATAAAATGTTGGGCTTTGTCTTTTTTGTTTTTTTCCTTTCCCATCTTTTGCAAACAAGTTGAAAATGATGCGAAGAAAGCTCTTAAATGATCTTTCCAATTTTCAGTCATCATATTTCCACAATTCTATACCAAGAATAGATCTGGATCTTACTTTTCTTAAGGTCTGGCTTTAAATTAAAATATCTTGAAAGGCTTATAATAAAAAACCACAGTCTCCTGCCTCCAAGTTCTGCTCCCCAGAAACATTTGCTTTTAACTTTTTTCATTTCTTCTGGTTGTTTCCCGCATTAAAAAAAAAATAACATAATTGACTCATAATTTTACGATTTGTCCACGTTAAACTCTATTAGCTCCCTGTTATGCCATGTGAGGAGTTAGCTTTATAAATCCTCCGATCCCTTCTCCTCAAGGTAGTTACATTAATATCCTCTTTTAAATTATTTGTCAATATTTATGTTATTATGATTTTAAAAATATTGTTTATGGCAAAGTTCTCAGTGTACTGTGAAAGCATTACCTTTCTTAGGTAGCTTCAGAAAAGTAGTTGTAATCATCGTTTTGAGTGGGATGTCAAGACCCTTGCTGATACAGACAGCTTCTCCAGAGAGAAAACCCCTCAACTGTTAAGGACATGCAGAGGCCTCAGGGCTGCTACACCAAGGGCTGATCTATCACTGTCGCTACGCTATGATCACTAGTTTGCATGCATAGCTCAAAGGAGGCTTGGTATGTCAGTTGTACCTAAGGAGTGCTTTCTGTGTACATGCGGCCCATGCTTTAAATGTAGGCTGCAGGAGCAGGATGTATGCCCTTGGATGGGCATGGATTTTGGAGTCAAGAAGACCAGAGTTTAAATTATCATGGTAGGCAGAATCCTTACCCCCCACAAGAGGTCCATGCCCCAGTCCCTGGAACCTGTGAGTATGTTATCTTACTTAGCAAAAGGGACTTTGCAAATGTCATTAAATTAAGAATCTGGAGATAGGGAGATTATCTTGGATTATTTGGGTGGGTCCCATGTAATCACAAGGGTCCTTGTGGGATCTTTATGGGACCAAGGAAAAGGGGGAGGCAGGAGAGTCAGAGAAGATGTGATGACAGAATCAGAGACTGGAGTAACACACTTTGAAAATGGAGCCAAGAGCCAAGGAATGCAGGCAGCATCCAGAGGCTGGAAAAGGTGAGAAAATGGATTATCTTTTAGAGTCCCCAGAAAGAATACAGCCCTTCTGACCCCTTGGTCTCCCACTGCCCTAAGCCTCCACCTTCCATGATGCGGGGCCCAACGTGAGAAACTGAAGCTCATTGCCAAAGAGCTGCACGTGCAGCTGGTCTGGGAGTCAGAGACGCTGAGGGGTGACCCAGCAGGAGCTGCAGCAGCCACAACCAGGAGGCTGCACTTATGGACAGGTGAGCCAGCAGCTGAGTGATGCCGTGCACAGGCAGCAACAGCACACTGATCCCCTAAGAGTACTGGGAATATGGCTGCCATTTCACTTCCATCTTCCAAATCTCTCAGGACATCTCCTGTGGCCATGCTCACTTGCACCTGTGCAAGGAAGGGAATTCTGGAAAACCTACTTCCAGCTAGGTTAGGTTGACACAATCCAGATCTACCCTTCTTGTGTGCAGGATTCTTCTCAGCATGATGCAATGTGGTGCTCAGCAACAGTTCTTCCATGTTCTGGATAGCATGAAAGAAGTTAAGACGGGAGCTCTGTTTTCAAATTCTCACATGCTGTCTGTATTAGTTTCCTTGGCTACCATGACAAAATGTCAAAGACTGGGTGGCTTAAACAACAGAATCTGTTTCCTCACAGTTCTGGAGGCTGGAAGTCCATGACCAAGGTGTCAGCAGGTTTGGTTTCTCTGGGGCGTCTCTCCTTGGCTTGCAAATGGCTGCCTTCTTGCTATGTCTTCATATGGTTGTCCCTCTATGTGTGTTTCTGGTGTCTCTCTGTGTGTCTAAATGCCCTCTTCTTTTATTTATTTACTTATTTTTTGAAACAGGGTCTAGCTCTGTCACCCAGGCTGTAGTGCAGAGGTGTGATCATGGCTCCCTTGCAGCTTTGACCTCCCAGGCACAAGCAATCCTCCCACTTCAGCCTCCCGAGTAGCTGGGACCACAGGTGTGGGCCAGTATGCCCAGCTATTTTTTGTATTTTTTATAGAGATAGGGTTTTGCCATTTTGCCCAGGCTGAGCTCAAGCAATTCACCCGCCTTGGCCTCCCAAAGTGCTACGATTATAGGCATGAGCCACCATGCCCAGTCTTGAATGGCCTCATCTTATAAAGATGGCAGTCAGATTTGATTCGGGTCTGCCCTAACACCCTCGTTTTAACTTCATTACCTCCTTAAAGGTCCTGTCTCTAAATACAGTCATACTCTGGGGTACTGAGATTAGGGTTTCAACATATGTAAGGATTTTGGTGAGACACACTTCAGCCCATAATACTGTCCAATAAGCCAAGACTTACAAATAGGGTGATCACACATTCCAATTTGCCCACAACAGCCCTAGTTTTCACCTGTTGTTCTGGTAGAATTTTTTTTAAAATGTTTTATTTCAATAGATTTTGGGGTACAAATGGTTATTTTGTTACATGAATGAATTATGTAGTGGTGAATTCTGAGATTTTTAGTGCCCCCATCACCTAAGTAGTGTACACTGTAGCTAATGTGTAGTTTTTTTATCCCTAGCCCCTCATTCCACCCTCCAGCTTCTGAGTCTCTAAAGTCCGTTATATCACTCTGTACGCCTTTGTGTACTCATAGCTTAGCTCCCACTTATAAATGAGAGCATATGTTTTTCAGTTTCCCACTCCTGTGTTACCTTACTTAGAATAATGGTATCTAGCTCCATTCAGGTTGCTGCAAAAGACATGATTTCATTCCTTTCGATGACCGAGTAGTATTCCAGGGTGCACATATGCCACATTTTCTTTACCCATTCATTAATTGATGGATACTTAGGTTGATTGCACAGCTTTGCAATTGTGAATTGCGCTGCTACAAACATATGTGTACAAGTGTCTTCCTCTATAACAACTTCTTTTCCTTTGGGTAGATATCCAGTGGTGGGATTGCTGGATTGAATGGTAGATCTACTTTTTAGCTCTTTAAGGAATTTCTACACTGTTTTCCACAGAAGTTGTACTAATTTACATTCCTGCTAGCAGTGTATAAGCATTCCTTTTTCCCCACATCCACTCCAACATCTATTGTTTTCTGACTTTTTAATAATTGCCATTCTTGCAGGAGTAAGATGATATCTCATTGTGGGTTTAATGTGCATTTCTTTGATGATTAGTGATGCTGAGCATTTTTTCATGTTTGTTGACCATTCGTGTATCTTCTTTTGAGAAATGTCTATTCATGTCCTTTGTCCACTTTTTAATGGTTTTTTTTTTTTCTTGCTAATTTGTTTGAGTTACTTGTAGATTCTGGATACTAGTCCTTTGTCAGATGCATAGTTTGTAAATATTTTCTCCCATTCTATGGGTTGTCTGTTTACTCTGCTGATTATTTCTTTTGCTGTGCAGACACTTTTTAGTTTAATTAGGTTCCATCTATTTATTTTTCTTCTTGTTGCATTTGCTTTTGGGGTCTTAGTCATGAATTCTTTCGCCTAGGTCAATGTCTAGACGAGTTTTCCCAATGTTCTCTTCTAAATTTTTAATGTCAGGTCTTGTATTTAAGTCTTTGATCCATCTTGAGTTGATTTTTGTATAAGGCAAGAGATAAGGATTCAGTTTTATTCTTCTACATGTGGCTTGCCACTTTTTCCACACCATTTATTAAATAGTATGTCCAGGCTGGGCGCGGTGGCTCACGCCTATAATCCCAGCACTTTGGGAGGCCGAGGTGGGTGGATCACCTGAGGTCAGGAGTTTGAGACCAGCCTGACCGACATGGAGAAACCCCATCTCTACTAAAAATACAAAATTAGCTGGGTGTGGTGGCACATGCCTGTAATCCCAGCTAGCTGGGAGGCTGAGGCAGGAGGTTCGCTTGAACCCGGGAGGTAGAGGTTGCGGTGAGCAGAGATCACCCCATTGCACTCCAGCCTGGGCAACAAGAGCAAAACTCCGTTCCAGAAAAAGTAAAAAATAAAATAATAAAAATAAATAGTATGTCCATTCCTCTCAATTTATGTTTTTGCATGCTTTGTTGAAGATTGGTTAGTTGTACATAGTTTGGCTTTATTTCTGGCTTCTCTATTCTCTTCCATTGGTCTATGTCTGACACAATTATTAATAGCATTCCCTTTCTCTCTTAAAAGCACCCAAGTCTGAAAGATAAATTGTGTGTTCACCCTGCATCGATGGGAAACAGTTCTTAACAGCTCAGAGTGAACCATGGTGGAAAGATCCTGTATCAGGAGACAGGGCTGCTGTTCTAACTTGGCCGGCAACTTGGGAAGACTTTGAACGAGTCCCTTCACTTCTCTGGGCCTCATCCAGAAATGAGGGGTTGGAACCAGAACCATTCCCTGATTCACTAGATCATTTATTCATTCAACAGATCCTTGTTGAGCTTCCAACTATGTTTTGGATGTTATAATTTTGGCAGATTTCAATATTAATGAGAGAATGTTCCAGCTTCTCCCTGCTTTTGTCTGCTAAATGGAATTGTGGCTTGGTCCACTAGGTCTATTCCTCCACCTGTGGAAAACTAGAATATGTCACTCTAGAATATACCTATTTTGCATAAGAATTGTTGAGTTGCAGGCAATTAAGAAGAAGCAGAGAAGGCCAGGCACTGTGGCTCATGCCTGTAATTCTAGCACTTTGGGAGGCCAAGGCGGGCAGATCACCTGATGTCAGGAGTTCGAGACCAGCCTAACCAACATGGTGACACCCATCTCTACTAAAAACACACACAAACATTAGCCAGGCATGGTGGCACACACCTGTAGTCCCAGTTACTCAGGAGGCTGAGGCAGGAGAATCATCTGAGCCCAGGAGGCAGAGGTTGTAGTGAGCCGATATGGCACCACTGCACTCCAGCCTGGGTGACAGAGCGAGACTCCATCTCAAAAAAAAAACCAACAGCAGCGGAAAAATGAAAGCTCTCTGGCCTTCCTCTAGTTTCCTAAAGCCAGACATAGATTTACAAAGACAAAAGATATTTCACCATTCACCCCCTCTTTACCAGGGAAAACAAGGTTAACCACTGAAGACAACTTTAGACTGTTATTGGTCTGAAGACAGTACCATAGGCATCTACACTAACAAGCTTTACCAGCTTGCCTTTATCTGCTATTTATTTGCCTTTCTACAATTTGCAGCTCCTAGAGACTTAGAGTCTTTCTTTTGTCTTGTCTCTTCCCTAAAACTTTACTATTCCTTGTTGAAGATGCTACATAAGCTAGAATTCGAAGTCACCTTTTTGAGTATTACTTATTCCTTGGGTATCTCCCATGTATATATGAAATATACATGACAATGAACTTCTGTTTGTTTTTCTCTTGCTAATCTGTCTTTTTTTCACAGGGTCTGCTCCAAATAACTATTTATTTATTTATTTTTATTCATCAAATAAACACTCAGCTCTGTTGCCCAAGCTGGAGGACAATGATGTGATCATGGCTCACTGCAGCCTCAACCTCCTGGGCTCAAGTGATCCTCCCATCTCAGTACACCCCCACCCCTGCTCCCACCACCAGTAGCTAGGACTATAATAACTGCTTGCCACCACACCTGGCTAATTCCTTTTTATTTTTTTGTAGAGTGGGGTATCACTGTGTTTCCCAGTCTGGTCTCAAACTCCTGGACTCAAACAATCTTCCAGCCTTGGCCTCCCAACATGCTAGAATTACAAGTGTGAACCACTGTGCCCAGCCCCAAATAAGAATTTATGGGGGTTGAAAAAAAAGATTATTTTTCTTCTCCTTCACCCCCATCCTCCAAGGGTTTGCACACTGGTTTTGAAGATAGGGGTAGGCAGGGAGAGGAGGAAGTAGGAGGACTATAGGAGTGAAACCAGGACAACCTATTTAGGAGAGGGTTGTTAAATAGAGTATCAGCAACCACCGTATGCAGAGGGGCAGCCCACAGTAGAGGGAAAAGAGATTGGAAGAAGAACTGCTGAATACTTCAATCTCTTTTATGTGTTTGGAAAACACCAGGGGACCACTTAAATATTTCAATATTTGTTTTGTTTGCTTTGACTATGTTCTTTTAGCTGAGAGTCAAGACTGAATCATATAGATGCTGGAGATCCAAAGACAGGTAATGGTACATTTGGTCCTTCAGGAGCTTTGGGCCTAGTAAAAGCGGTGTTTTCTCAAATCCTTCCAGCTTGAGGAGCCCATGACCAGTGAACCAAAGAGTTTGTGGAATTCAGAGATGGGAAAGATAAATATGGCTGAAGGAATTTATTGGGAACCCAACTTGGTCATGAAAGACAGGCCAGATTTGGAGAGTCCAATTTCTTCTTCTCAGGTAGACTGAAATGGAGCACTTTGTACACACAAACGATCTGTTTCTGGTCCCCTAAGTGCTCATGAAGTTAATTATGATGCTTTTCATGCCCCTACCCCATAATTTCTGGGAACAGTAAATCTCACCACACATAGTCCTATTTCCTTGGCAGCATCAGAGACAAGTGGCTCAACTTGGCAATTTACAAAGTATTGCTCTTGTAACATTTTCCACTTGGGCACATATGGCAGATAAACAGACATTACTTCTACTATTACTTTAAAATTATTTGGTCATGAAGGATGGAAACTTACAGACCATGACAGTACCTTTGTTACCTCACCGCGTTTTAGGGGAAATAAAATTCTTCTGGGGATACGTTAAGAAAAATAAACTAAAAATCTCCAGTAGTTAATGCATCTTTAAAGACGGAAGGTGTCTATTTTGGCAAGGTGAATTTTTAACTTTATATGTGAAATTACTTGCCTCCAGAGGAAGAGATTTTATGCTTGTGTCCTTATGAGGAATGAAAAATCAAAGTGGGAAACAGTTTTTGAAATAGTAAAAGTTAAAAACACTATTTCCCATTGCAAGAAGTAACCTCACCACTAGATCTTTAAATGCGTCAGAAGAAAATCAGCAAAACCAACAAAATGGGATTGGTAATGGATGCTAATAAGTTGTGCATTCTTAAATTTCTGGACAGTTCATTTTCCTTTTCATTAAAATGAACTTACATGGAGGACATGGGATGGGACTACTACAAGGAGAATAATATATTTAAATCATGAGTGTCCATGAGCTTCAGAGGGTCTGTCTTTTTCTCCGAGGTGAGAATTACAGAAGAAAGGAGATGAGACAGGTGCACTGTACCCAAACTGTCACCTTTTCCAAAATTGTGCAGTATTAATCCTGCTTCAGGCACCTTGCTGGGCTCTTTTAGGCAAGCAGTTGAATTCTTTTTCAAACTAGTCAGCTAATTCCTCAGTTTCTCTCTTTTTTTTTTTTTAAGTTTGCATCAGTTTCTCATGCTGCCTCCCTTTAGTTTGACTGCCTGCTGAAATCTTTAATTCAAAAATCACCTTCAAGTTGAGGCAGCTGTCATCTAGAACTCTAACAGTGACTGTGACATTTTACAGAAATGAGAAGTGCTGTGTTGGGGGAAGGGTATAGTTCGCTAAGCAGAGACTTTATCCTGGTAGACATGCGAGGATAGTCCTAGGAGCATCCTCTCAGTGTTTCTTGGAAATGGCTTTTTAGGTCTGATTGTGAACATTTTGTGAAATTTTTCTATTTCATCAACACTTTGGTCCAACCGGGCAGAATATGTTTATGAAAACCAATTTGAACTACTTTCTTCCTTTTTTTTTTTTTTTTTTTTTTGAGATGGAGTCTTGCCCAGGCTGGAGTGCAGTGGCGCCATCTCGGCTCACTGCAAGCTCCGCCTCCCGGGTTTACGCCATTCTCCTGCCTCAGCCTCCTGAGTAGCTGGGACTACAGGCGCCCACCACCTCGCCCAGCTAGTTTTTTGTATTTTTTGTAGAGACAGGGTTTCACCAGGTTAGCCAGGATGGTCTCGATCTCCTGACCTCGTGATCTGCCCGTCTCGGCCTCCCAAAGTGGTGTCCAGAGTTTTTATTGAAGCTTCATTAGGTAGGCAGAATTGATTGAGTTACTGTCCACATAGTTGAATTCAATTTCTAGCCTCCCACCTCCCCAGAAATCCAAATCATTTCCAATGGGCCAAAGGCCCAACTCTCTGATCACCTCGTTGGTCTTTCTGGCTGGTCAGCCCCCACCCTGAATCCTCACTTTAGCATAAACTCAGGAGTGGTCCAACAGCCCATCCTGAATAACAAATATGCTCCTATCACTTGGGGAATTCCACTGGTTTAGAGGGTCCCTCCCAGGAGCCAGTATTAACACCAGAGCTCTCTTTAGATGAGGCCAAATGACTTAATACGTAATGCTACTGGATTCTTCAAGGGCTTCTTTCTCCAAATGTTACATTTCCTGCTTTGAGGATGACTGGATGTATAGTATGTTTTTCACATTGCTTGAGAATCCACATCACCAGCGACAGACTTCAAGTTCTCTAGTCTGTGGCAGTTATTTGCAAATGTCTTCTCTCCTCTCTTTTTTACTTACTTGGGAGAATTGAATCTAGATATTTAAATATATGTGTTTACATATATAATATATGTATTTGTGTGATGTGTGTGTGTGTGTTTGTGTGCATGTGAGTCTGGCTCTGTTGTCCATGCTGGAGTGCAGTGACACAATCTCAGCTCATTGCAACCTCCGCCTTCTGGTCTCAAGTCATCCTCCCACTTCAGTCTTCCAAGTAGCTGGCACGTGCTACCACGCCTGGCTAATTTTTGTATTTTTTGTAGAGATGGGGTTTTGCCATGTTTCCCAGGCTGGTCTTGAACTCCTGAGCTCAAGCCATCCACTTGCCTTGACCTTAGATCATATTTTCTAATTGTGGAGCAATGTCTCATTGTGGCCAGACAAGTTATCATATTTTATCCAGATGGGGAATTATAGGGAGCACTGGCCAGCATCCCAGTATGCTTGACTTTGTTAACCTCATGATCATATTCAGTGTTTGTTACTTTCTGTTTTTAAAACTCTTGCTTCTCACTGATTGGTTGACAGGAGTTTTGCTCCTCATCAGTAATTATTCTGGCAGGTGCTATGGGAGGTGGTATGGGTGGGTGGCCAGAGTCTGGAATACAGCTTTGTGAGATTTCTTGTTGATAGTTCTGTGGGAAACAAAACACCTGGGCTTCCACCTCTTCACTGCAACTAACCCACCGCATGACCTTTACTGGGTCACTCTACTGCTCTGCACTTTGGTTTTCCAAAGTGTACAATGGGCATTTGACCAAATTGGCCATATAACCACTCAGGTTTCTAAATAGCGAGTGAACCGGTTATGGGTTTTTGGTTGCAAGCAATAGAAACTGACTCTGGCAAATTCCAAGAAACTTATTAGGAGGCCACAGAGCAGTTAACGGGGGAGAGCAACAGAGCAGTTAATGGGGGAGAGCAAGCTCCAGGGAAGCTATGTAAAAAGAACTAGTCAGTAGTCTTGCTAGGGCGTTGCTAGAAAGACATGTCCCAATAATTTTCATTCTTTAACGATTAACATTTCATGGAAGGAGCATCTCAGGATCCTAATTTAGGTCAGGTTGCTACCCCTGCCCCATGGAAGAGTGAGGTCCCTTGATTATTGGTCTCACCAGACTCCAGGGTTATTACCAAAATAAGGTGGAATATGGATGTAAAGCAGCCACAGAACAGTCCACCCCAGCTGATTAGGTCAGAGCCAAGGCTAACACCTAATCTCTTGGCTGCCAGAGCAGTCCACTGACCCTAACACACGCTGGTATTTCAGAAATAGTATAGTAGGAGCCATTTAGCTCCAGGAAAAGCTGATCACCCTCAAGCACTGTAATGGCAGAGAGATGGTTATTTGCAGTTTTGAAAGGCCCCACTTAATCCACCGAGCAGAAATCAGAAGATTCAGAGAATGATGGCGTTCTGATGTGTGAAATCAGCCAAAATGAACCTGAAAGAAAGTAGAAGAGGCTCCATAATGAGGCCCTACTTAACCTGGGGAAGACTTCCTATGCTTACTAGTTTTCAAGACTGTGTCAGGAAAAAAAAATTTTTTTAGATGTTTTCTGTATCATCTGAGCACTGAATAAAATATGTTTGGGGGAATTTTTTCTAGAATAAACTTGATTTATGCAATGAAATAAAAATCAAGGTCAGAATACTGCCAATGAGGGACTATCCAAAATATCTGATTAATGATGTGATCCTTTGTTTATGATTATGGGAGTGAATAACAAAAATTTTAACTTTACACACCATTCTCGTATAGGGAGAAGATGTATATAGAATACCCATACTGTAAAAAAAAAAAAAAAAAAAAAAAAAAACCCTAGTATTTATTTGATATTACTTTGTAAATACAGCAAGTTCTGGCTTCCTAGTTCCCAAATTGGGCAGTGTATCAGCTCTACTCAGAGGAGTTTAAAAATACATCCATGTCCTGCCCCTATTCCTGTATCAGTTAGCTACTGTTGTAATAATGCTGCATAACAATCCCAAAATCTTGGTGGCTTACAACAAATACTTATTTTTCTCACAAGTCCAGGGGTCTGTTGGGGTTTGCTGATCTCAGTAGGGTTCAGATGGGCATGGTTATAGGCTGCAGGTCACTTTTATTCCGGGGCCTAGGCTTGGGGAGTAGCACGTATGTAGGGCAGGGTTTTCTCATGGTGATGGCAGAAACACCATCTAGGGTATGAGGCCAACCCTACAGGCACATTGCAAGTTCTGTCTGTGACATGTTTGCTCACTTCCTATTGGCCAAAGCAAGTCTCATAGGGCTGAGCCACATTAAGCCAACAAGGGTGTGACTGTAAAATTCTACCATAGGGCAGGGGAGAACTGGGACACAATCTTCCACAGTTCCCAAACTTTCTGATTCAGTAGGTCTATGATGGACCTCGAAATATGTACTTTAACATCTTCAACTCCCCAGAGCTTTCTGATGTTCAGCTAACACTAATCTTGCCTATGAAAGTCCAGTATCTGCCTTGCTAACCCATTCCACTGTTTAGACATTTTATTGCTACTGGGGTCAACGTATGTATTAGGCACAGTAGGCACAATATCTATGGCTCACGAGACTTTTCAGGGCCATGAAAATGTTTTCAATTTAATTTAGAAGAAAAAGTAAATCCAGCCTGGAGTATATTTGTCTTTATACCACTTTAGTCATAAAATCAATCTATCTATCTATCTATCTATCTATCTATCTATCTATCTGTGTGTCTTTTTATTAAGGGAGGGACCTATGAAGGCAAAAGTGCCTAGGGCCCACAAAAGTCATAATCGGTGATCCTGATTATCACTGTCATGCTGAGCAGTTATTCTGATCAAAAACATTCCGAAATAAAACTTAGGAGGTAAGCTGTGGAGTTCAGTATGTTTGATTGGGAGAATGGCCTATTATCTAAGGCAGTTCTCTCTTGGGGTGGCAGGGTTGAGTGCGGAGACTCCATAAGAACAGAAGGCACCACTGTCTGGGTTTTAGAGTTTGTTTGGTCAGATTTAGAGATTCCACTGCCTTGATTTTCTACACCAAGAATCCCAGAGTTGGGGAACGCTTGTGTCCCACCAGTGGCTAGGAGTGGCCAGAGAGGCTAAAGCGATGGCTGGGATGGGACTGGCCTTGCCAAAAATTTGAACCACACCCAGAGCAATGAGGACACTTGACCCTCAATGCTGGAGCGAAGATCCTTTAACTCTTGCCAAGTCTTCTATGCCCTGTAAAAAGATGCTCATATGGGAGGAAAGGATGTGGGCAGAGGATGGCTTGACTTTGCTCCTATTCTAAGACCTACAAGCCTCTGACCTCTCTGTATTCAGTAAGATAAATGTAAGTTGGCAGGGTTCTAATTGACAGAGAATTTTTCTCTTTTCAAACAAAACCAATAGCAAGCAAGTCTCTCCTCCCTTGCCTCCTGTGCCACAGATAGACCTTGGGGTTGCATTATCCCTGCTGTTGGCCTGGTGCAAGGAGAAAGGGACATGCTTGAGTATCTAGTCAATCTCAGAAGGCAGAGACTCCAGGATGGTTCAAACCAATGCTTTTGGCTCAATTTCTTTCCCGTAGAGATATATAACTAATGAGCCTTCATATGTCCAAATAATTTTTTTTAATATCAAAAGTTTTATAAAGTGGTTGTTTTATAAGCAGTAACTGAGCTACAGGGTTGCTGTGAGGCTGAACTAAGATAGTCTATGTGCAGATAATTGGAAAACACCAAATCTCTATGGAAATATGAAAGTCTAGAGTACAAGTTGTTCCAATTTCATGCCAGCTGATAAGTCAGCTCTCTGGTTTTGTTATACTCTTATTGCTCCAGTGAGCCATTTGTTCCCTGTTTGTGCTTCTTTGAAATCAGCCAGCATGTCAAAATGCTTACAGTCTCTTGTTCCATGTGACCGCCAAAAGCCTTGTACTACAGTTGAAAAAGTTTTGAGACAGAGGCTTATAGCTAGTTACAGGGACTGATGAGAAGTATACAGTAGTCCTCCTTTGTTGGCCAGGGGCACGTTCCAAACCCCCCTGTGGATGCCTGAAACCACAAATTGTACCGAATCCTATATATACCATGCACGAGGTTCTTTTTCTTTTCTTACAGTTTCACAGATAGAAGATTCCTTCTTACCATGGATCTTAGCAAACTCAGCATACATTTTTTCTTTCTTTATTAAGTGGAGAACTTTCACTTTTTCACTTAAAGGAAGCACTTTACTGCTTCTCTTTGGCATATTCAAATTGCCAGCATCACTACTCTTCTGCTTTTGGGCCAAGCACAGCAATACCTCGACAGTCTAAAAATTGAGATGGCTGGTAAGTGACTAATGGGTGGGGAGCATCTACAAAGTGGATACACTAGACAAAGAGAAGATTCACTTCCTGGGTAGGACAGGGTGGGACAATGTGAGATTTCACCATGCTACTCAGAATGGCATGCAATTAAAAACTTACAAATTGTTTATTTCTGGAATTTCTCATTTAGTATCTTCAGACTACAGTTTACCACAGGTAAATGAAACCACATAAAGTGAAACTAAATAAGGGGGTACTACTATATTACTGAAGAAGTTGACTTTTATTTGATGAGCTTGATTTGTGAGCTTTCCATGGGCACCTGGTTTTCTTTCACTGTGTGAATTGCACTAGGAATATTTTCAGCTGTAAGTAGAGTACACAATTAACTGCAGCTTTAGTAACTTGCATATCAAGAGATCTGGAGGTGGGAAGCCCAGGATTGATCAGAGACTTGGGCTTTTTGTCCTTAGGCTTGTTGCCTCATCGTCACAGATGGCTGTCACAGCTCCATGCTTCGCTTCATCGTTCAAGGCAGGAGTAAAGGAGGAGAGGTGATCAACAGAAGAGCAAAAAGTTACCCAGAATCTCCTAACAAACAGACATATGCTTCTGTTTTATTGGGGAAAATGTCCCCAGAGAAAAACCAGAGAGAGAAGAAATACAGAAGCTAAGGGAAGAAAAAGGTACAAAAAGAATTCCAGCATGAAGAATGTACAACATTAAATATAATATATCCTGGGCTAAATTTTGTGGTTCAAAACACATTATGGTAATTTGGAGAAAAGGAAGGATGGAGTTACCAGGAAGGGTGTAAGAGAGAAAATGGAAGTTGAGCTAGAATTTGAAGGTCAGCTTGATTTTAAGAGGCTAATAGAAGAGGATGGAGTAAAACAACTTGTGGGGATAGAATGAGATGTGTTCACCAATGGGATTGTAATATAAAACAAAAGGAATATGGTAATGCTGGAAAATGTATGAGATATAATGGGATCTTCTCAGTTCTCTCTTTCTGGTCTTCGTGATTATCAAAGACATCTCTGCTACTGCTCTGAACCAGGTATTAGTGTCCAGCATGGAAGAGTGTGTTAACCAGTTCATTACTTTAATAATGCTGTGTAACAAACAACCCTAAAATCTCAGCAGCTTATAGCAATACATATTTAATTCTCTCTCACAGATCAGAAGGTTGACTATAACCCTGTGTGTTGGTTTTATTTTTTTATTTTGAGACAATGTCTCACTCTATCACCCAGGCTGGAGAGCAGTGGTATAGCCCCAACCTCCTGGGCTCAAGCAACCCTCCCACCTCAGCTTGCTGAGTGGCTGGGATCACAGCCATGCACCCCACACCCACGTAATTGTGTGATTTTTATTTTTTTTAACAGAGATGAGGTCTCACTATGTTGCCCAAGCTATTCTCAAACTCCTGGGCTCAAGCAATCTGTCTGCCTTGGCTTTCCAAAATGTTGGGATTACAGGTGTGACCCACTGCACCCAGCTGACTCTGTTGGATTTGACAGAGTGTGGCTGGGTTCAGCTGGGCTTAGCTCCAGGCTGTGTGTGGGATTCAAGTCTGCTCCGTAAGTCTCCTTCTTCTGGAGACAGCAGCTATCTGAGACATGTTCTTTTCATGACAGAGGAGAGGGCTGAGGAGGCCAAGCAAGACACCAGGCACACTTAAAGCCTCTGCTTGCATCTTTTCTGTTCATGTCCTATTGGCCAAAGTAAGTCACAAGCCCAAGCCCAACATAAGGGGGAAAGGCAAGTTCACTCCACCATGGATGGGAAGGGCAGAAGGAGTAATTGCTGACCAATTACACAACCCAGCAAAGAGGGGAATGTGAGGAGAAGGTGTCAACTGTGTGGACTAGGAATGTCATGCAGCCATTCACAAAGAGCCAGCCTAGAGCTAGGGTGACCTTTGTAGACACTGCTAAGACCCTGACCTATGCCAGGCAATGCACTGTATACTGGGCACACAGTATCTGAATAATTAAGGAACAGTTTCTGTTGACTAAAATGTCATCAGACTACATGGCCCTTAACAATGAAGTGATTTAAATGGGAGTAAGAGAATGGTGATTCCAACTCTTTCACTGTTGGGTGTCAGCCACCAGCCCTTTGGCTTCCTCCCCTCCCTCCAGGTGTCAGCTGCTTCCCAGTGCCAGGGAGTCAAGCATAGAGACACCAAGTAAATACTCCCCACAAGATGCACGTCGCAATTAAGCCATCAGCCACTGCAGAAGCCTGCACTCAGTTGTGCTTCCCTCCAACAGAAAATGCATCAAATTACAGGGAAGGCTCCTGCCCCCTTCGCACTGTTATCCATGACACAGAAACTCGGCAGTGATTACTCTGAGGAGCTAATTGCCAATGTTAGCACTGTAAATCAAAAAGCCATGTATGGATTTTGCCCAACAGACTAGACATAGCTCACAGCACAGATCCTACCACACAGAGCAAGCTCTGTGGGATGTCCCAGGAGAATTGATGTTGCAGCCCGGATCCTTGGAGGTGTCTTACTTCATAGTGACTCATTCCAATGATGATATGGTTTGGATTTGTCCCCACCAAATCTCATGTTGAATTGTAATCCCCAGTGTTGAATGTGGGGACTGGTTGGAGGTGATTGGATCACGGGGACAGGGTTCTCATGAATGGTTTAGCACCATCCCCCCTTGGTACTGCACAGTGAGTAAGTTCTCAACAAGATCTGGTTGTTTAAAAGTGTGTAGCGCCTCCCCCCACCTTTTTTTCAGGCTCTGGCCATGTAAGACGTCCCTGCTTCCCCTTTGCCTTCCACCATGATTGGAAGCTTCCTGAGGTCTCCCCAGAAGCACAAGCTGCTATGCTTCCTGTACAGCCTGCAGAACTGTGAGCCAATTCACACTGTTGTCTTTATAAATTACCCAGTCTCAATTATTTCTGTATAGCAGTGCAAGAATAAACTAATACAGACAATATAGACATTCCCTTCCTTGTTGCTCAACTTGATCCTGTCAAATATTTGAAGTTATAAATCAAGGTAAAAAAGGTAAATGTTCTATCTTCTGTCATGACACATATATCTCTATGATCACCTACAAGACCAGGTTCAATGTCAGAATTCTTGAACTCTGGATTTTGCCCAACCGACCAGACATAGCCAGAACTCTGCTCTGGGCCAGAACTTGGTGGTACCAGGATAGTTACCCATTGCCTGTGGCTCATGCCTACTCGCTTTCTCTTCTACTTCCACCCCTAGCTACATTCTGCACCAAGAGGGAACTTTTTCCCATGGATCTGGAGCAGGTCAAAGAGCAAAGAATGAAGATGAACAGATTGAGACTTCTGGGTATAAAAGAATGGTGAAAAGGTCTGGAGAAAGGGCATCTTACAAAGCTTCAGAATTTTAGTAGAGCCCTTTTTTAAAAGCCTTATTCTATTTTGATTTGTAAAAGTATTAAAATATTGAATTGACTCATTAGTATGACCAAATATAAAATTACTAAGACTAAAAGTACTGATGACCTAAGATTAAATAATTTCTAGATGGAGTGGGTTTTGGGGGCCTCATGTCTGGGGCCATCCTCCCAAGGGGCAGACCATACCCTAGGTGTACACTCCCCTAGACTAGAGGAGTAGCCAAGGGATGCTGCTTGAAGGGCTTTGGAGGGAGCATGAACCACAGGTTGGGATAGCCAGACCCATGGGAAAAAGGTCCCTCTTGGTGCAGAATGTAGCTAGGGGTGGAAGTAGAAGAGAAAGGCATGAGCCAAAAGCAATGGGTAACTATCCTGGTACCACCAAGTTCTGACCCAGAAATCCAAGGAATTCAAGAATTCTGACATTGAACCTGGTCTTGTAGGTGACCATAGTGTCATGTGTCATGACAGAAGATAGAACATTTTATTTACCTTTTTTACCTTGATTTATAACTTCAAATATTTAGACAAATGGTTCAAGGGCCTCCATTTGTATCCTTTCCCTAATCCCTACAAATATCAGGGGTGGGAGTATATCCAGGACTGGGGAAGGGGCAGGTCACTTCCTGCTTATGGCTGTTCCCTCAGGTTTCTGTGATGAGAAATCAGAGCAGTGAGCATCTTAGGTCTGGCTTGTTAACTCTGGGGTCCCATCTCAGCCAGCTGTGAGCTCGTGATTGATCTTCCACCACCATATCCAGCCCAAATCATATTTATTCATTTATTTTTCATAAGCATGTTTTTTCAACCTAAGAATTTTAGCTGAACTACACTGTGTACCCTATTCATTTATTTCTAATTTCCTGTACATTAGAAATGACACAAAATCACTAGCATGGATCACTTTTTTTTAAACAATGAGAGAAGAGGCAAATTGACACCAAGATTTTTATCAGTCACAAAAAACCGTATAGTCACAGAGCAAAAAATGAAAATGATCAGAGTGACATTTCTGGGCATTGGGGAATTGAAGAAAAGTCTAGAAACAGGGCATCTTGCACAAGCCTGAGATTTTAGTAGAGCTCTTTTTAAACATTGTATTCTATTTTGATTTATAGAAGTCTTAAAATTTGAATTGATGAATTAATACAATCAAATATAAAATTACCAATACTAAAAGTACTGATGACTCAAGATTAAGTGTTTCTGGATAGGAGTCCAAAGGAAGCATTATCTGGGACAGAGGCTACACAAAGTAGAGTAAACTTGTCCATGACTACTGATCTGTAAGCCCTTGTTACTCAAGGGGTGATCCACTGGCCAGCACCATTGGCATCACCTTGAAGCTGGTTAGAAATGCAGATTCTCAGGCCCCACCTCAGACCTGTCGAATCAGGACCTGCACTTAGCAAGATCACCAGGTAATTCCTATGAGAAGGCCAGCCATCAATTCTTTAAAATGATTATTTTTCAGTTCTGATTACTTAAAGCAGTGTATTAGGGTTCTCCAGAAGCACAGAACTAATAGGCTGTATACATATGTAGAAAAAGACTTAGTATAAGGAACTGACTTATGCAATTATTGATGCTAACAAATTCCAAGATCTGCAGTCAGCAAGTTGGAGACCCAGGAGAGCTAATGGTGTTGTTCCAGTTGGAGACTGAAGGCCGGCAGGCTCGAGACCCAGGAAAAGCTGATTATTTTGTTCAAGTTTGAAGGCAGGGAAAAAACCAATATCCCAACTCAAAGGCAGTCAGGCAGGAGGAGTTCCCTTTTACTCAAGAGAGGGTCAGCATTTTGAGTCTACTCAGGCTATCAACTGATTGAATGAGGCCCACCCACATTAGGGAGTGTGTATTAGTCCATGTTCATGCTGCTATAAAGAACTGCCCAAGACTGCGTAATTTATAGAGGAAAGAGGTTTAATTGATGCACAGTTCAGCATGGCTGAGGAGGCCTCAGGAAATTTACAATCATGGTGGAAGGTGAAGGGGAAGCAAAGCTTCCCTTCTTCACAAGGTGGCAGGAAGGAGAATAAATGCAGGAGGAACTACCGAACACTTAATAAAATCATCAGATCTCATGAGAACTCACTATCACAAGAACAGCATGGGGGAAACTGCCCCCATTATTCCATTACCTCCACCTAGTCTGTCCCTTGACACCTGGGGATTATGGGGATTACAATTCAAGATGAGATTTTGGGTGGGGACACAGCCAAGCCATATCAGAGGGCAATCTGCTTTACTCAGTCTATCAATTTAAATGTGAAGTTCATTCTAAAATACCCTCACGGAAAAACCAAGAATATTGTCTGACTAAATATCTGGGCATCCCATGACCCAGTTGAGTTGACACATAAAATTAACCTTCACAGTCAGACCATAAAAAACGAGACAGCCATTGGTTGAGAATTGCTCCTTCAATTTCCTTTCATTATTCTGCCCTCAACCCTGTGTATATTCCTATCTCACCTCTAGCCCTAATGCCTGAGAGCCTTCTCCATGCCATGCCCGCCCCCCAACCAACCAGCTGGCCAGGTGGAGGCTGTGTAGGGCATGAAGATAGAGGGGCTTTGCCCATAGAGGCTTTGTGAGTATGTCCATGGAACTAATGAGTCAGGCGAATCCCTGACTTTCCACCACAGGAACTATCCCCTCCATCATGACAGTCTTTCTCATCATAAGACCCCCGCTGTAATGACCAAACTCACACTTACAGTCATTTGGCAACTTTTAACAGAGCAGAAGAAATGATCAAAGCAGCAGTACACTACCCAGAGATTCAGGTGCCTTCATGCCATGAAAATTTTTTAGAACAGTACCCCTGATTTCAGCTTACTTCAAAAGTCCCTGGTACAATGAAAATTGCCTATTTTTGCTCCTTAGAAATTTTACTCAAAAATGTGGAAGGCATTTTCAATCTAAATCTCATTTAACTCATGTTTTAAGACACTCTAGTCATCAAGCACTTGCAGAAAAGTCCACCCAGTTTAACATTTATAACATTTGGTTTTCATATGACTTGTTTCTTTCCACTTAATAAATCTTTGTGTGTATATGTGTGTGTGTTGTGTATCTTGTTTTATTTTCATGATCAACTTTTATGTTTTTACGAAATAAAATGAATTTCCAGGAACACAATTCCAATTCATAACTTTGTGCCTCTAGGAAATGAGGGTTTAATTTATGAAGTATTGATCTGCTGCCATGGTTCAGAAATTTAATTAAATCATAAGTCGATTGAATTGTGTTTCTTTTCCCAGCCCAGAGGAAAGAGACACTGTGAGTGTCGGGGTGCTGAGTGTACATGGGATCCCCAGAAGCTCTGTCTGGGAAGTGGGGGTGGGGGGTAGTATGGGGAAGCCCAGAGGCCCTGGAACAGGATTGCCAGGGTCTGGAGTCTGAGGACGTCTTTTACTAACTGTGTCTTTCCCTCTGTTTCATTATTTCTAAAATGGAGAAAATGGTCAATGCAAGTTACAGATCAATGAGACTATTGATGTGAAGTGTTCATCATAGTACCCAGCACTTAATAAATGTACAGCAAGTATGAGCTACCAGCTATCCCTCCCCTGGGGGTTAAAAGCTATGTGTAAAAGGAAAACTGGGGCTTCCACCCTGGCCAGGCACAAACCTGAATGGATGCTCATTGCTGGTACTGGCCTTGACAAATTAGGCCCTCTGGGGAGCCTCAACCTCATCCTTCTTCAGAAATAACCAATAGCAGATGACCTCCAGGTGTCCCTTGGCCAAAACAAACGTTTAGGCTGTTGCTTGTCCTATGTGGTCATGCAAGTACCTTCCAGGGATTATAGAACCTTTGAGGGAGCTCACAGATAGAGCTGCTGTGGCTCCCCTGGATGGGGACACAGAAGAAGGGGCTCTGTAAACCTCCACTCTTTTGGCAGAAAGTGAACAAGCCCTTTCCTATTGCAGGCCCACACAGATCTCCCTCGCAAGCCCCCTCTGCTGCATTTGAGTTTTCAAATGGTCTGCTCAGAATTGCTGAGATGTTGCTCTCACTTGTTCAATGTCTCCTTGCAGCAGACAGCACATGATTCCTACAGCAGCCAAGCCTCGAGGGCTTTGCTTCATCCTCCGGGTGTCTCCTCCAAGAGACACACATCCTGGGAAGGAACAGAGGGGCCTTTTGGGGGATATGGAATGTTCTATATCTCAGTCTGGGTGGTGGCTACATGAAAAAAACCCATCTGCAAAACATTCATTGAGCTCTGTACTTAAGATGTGTGCACTTCATCCACTGTACTATATATATGCTATTATACTTCAACTAAAACATTAAAAGAAAAGTAAGACATGGAGAAGCTGTGAAAATTAACAGGCAGCATACAAACACCTAAAACAATTAGTGCAGACTCTCAAACAGTAGAAATTACCTCTAGTTTCTCATGAAGAAATTAGAGAAATCCTACTGCTAATCACAGGGCCTCTGGAAGCTTTGCTCCCACTTTTATTTCTGATTTTCATGACTTTGGCTCTTGACCTTAAATGAAAGCCAGTGGCAAAGTTAGCAGCAAAGGGAGGTGAGCTCATTACTTCTCTGATAGTCTGTTTCAACTAGAAACTGAAGACAATTTCTCCCCATACTTGAGTAATCCCCACCAAATTACTTCAAGAAGGGCTGTTGGAATCACAGCCTAGAGGAGTTCTGATGAGTTCAGAATTGGAAATCATTAGGTCCCTCTAACCACTACTTAAGCATTTACTGTTAGAAACCCTTTGCCCCAGACACAAATGGTGGGTTATAAATTATTTATGGACCCAATTAGGGACATAATTGGAGTGATCTGGCTGTTTGCCATTGCACTAATGCATCTAAAGTTTTTCATCTTTCAGTTAAACTTTTTCTGCTTTCTGTTACACTTTGATATCCTAATCTGCTCTCCAGAGGTCTGCAAAAAAATAAAAATAAAATAAGGAAAAGTGTTCACGACTCTTTCATAAATGCATATAAACTTGAGCTTCAGTGAAGAGTCATTGAATATCAGCAAGTTAATCATGCTTTTGCTTCATTATGCTCCCACAAGTATTAGCAAAAAGCACTGACCTCAAATCACTTGTAAAGAAATGGCTTTGGTGTGTTTATGCAACCTCCTTCCTCTTTCAGTGCCATTTCATGGCATTTCATATTCCTTCTCTCTGTACTCATGGGTGTGTGGGTGTGTGTGGTGTCTTCTTGTTGCTAAGCTTTGTATGATACCCCAGACATCTGACAATGACCTTTTTTTTTTTTTTTTTTTTGAGACAGAGTCTCATTCTATCACACAGGTTGGAGTGCAATGGCATGATCTCAGTTCACTGCAACCTCCACCTCTCGGGTTCAAGAGATTCTCGTGCCTCAGCCTCCTGAGTAGCTGGGATTACAGGTGCACATTACCACGCCCGGCTAATTTTGTACTTTGTAGTAGAGATGGGGTTATGCCATGTTGGCCAGGCTGGTCTCAAACTCCTGACCTAGGTAATCTGCCCACCTCAGGCTCCCAAAGTGCTGGGATTACAGGCATGAGCCAACGCGCCCAGCCTGACATTTCTTAATTTAAATGAGTTCGGTTGGGTTTTGGTTTCTTGCATTAGACTGTTTCTAAAACACAGAGTGAGATTAGTTAGTCCCTTCAAAATGACTGTGCCTACTTTTCCTTATTTGGTCCTGCCCCTTTAAAAACTCAAGCTCCTTCATCTTTTAATGCTCAGTTCCACACTGACACACCGTGATATTGTAAAATACATATTTGGTCTTCAACCTCCTTTTCTGGCATACAACTCCTAAAATCCTTCGAATCTCCCAAAAGTGATGGATTTTGTATGCTAATGATTGACTGGGGGCTGGCAGTCCCTACATAGATTCAGGGTGGGGGTTGGTCACTGGTCACTGGGAAAACCAAAGCAGGATTAGAGAGTTTGGATTTTCAGCTGTATGGGAATCCCAAACCTCTGGGGAGGGAAGAGGAACTGAAGGTTAAATTGATCACCAATGGCCAATGGTTTAATCAATCATGCCTATGTAATGAAGCTTCCATTAAAATCCTAAAGGACTGGGTTCAGGGAGCTTCCAGATAGCTGAACACATGGAATTTCCTGGTGGGGTCCCAGGAGCTCTATCTGGAGGGCATGGAAGCACTGCATCCCTCCTATTACCCTCCCTATGCATCTCTTCATCTGTAACTTAATAAGCTGGTATTTCCCTGAGTTCTGTGACCTGCTCTAGCAAATGAACTGAAGCTAAGGAGAGGGTAGGGATGGTGAGAACCATGATTTATAGCCAATCAGTCAGAAGCACAGGTAAAACAACCTGGACTTGCTATTGGCATTGGAAGCGGAAGGCAGTTTTGTAGAACTGAGCCCTCAACCTGTGGGATCTGATGCTATCTCCGGGTAGATAGTGTCAGAATTGAATCAGAGGAAACTCAGCCAGTGTCCACTGCAGAATTGATTGCTTACTTAATGAATGGGGAAAGAATCCACACATTTGGTCACAGAAGTCTTCTGTGTTGATTGTTGCTGAGTGAGAGGATGGAAAAACACTTTGGGTTTATTTTTCCACTTAGACACCCTCAAAGGCTACCATGCTGACCTCAACCACTGAGACACCTGCCCACTCAGTGACATTGCAGTCCATATGGATATTCATGGTCATTTCTTGGCTACATCTTTGTCTGGACTCCTTTTTTCCCAAGAATTCCCTATAATCCCTGTTACCTGCCTGGTTGGCTCCATTACAGGGTCTGAATTCACTAAGAATGACTATGACTATGGTATTGGTCTGGGAAAAGTCTGTTGGCCTCTCAGATAGCTCTCCATGAAGGGGCCATTTCCTTGCTGTGGCCCTAATGCTGCCAGCTCAGAAATTTGATCTTCTCATTGTCCCAGAGATGACGGGACTTGGGAATGGGACTCACGCTTACTAAGACTATGGGGGCTGACCTCTCAGAGCAGAATGCCACTGCATTCATTTGTTCTCTGTAGCCAAGAGGTATGGGAAATCCAAATACCTCCTGAGGAGCTTGGGCCAAGAGCAAGAAGTTTGATCTGGATAACAGGAAGGCTTCCTGGCACCAGGCTGGGATGGCCCCTGCAGCCATCCCTAGAAGAGGATCTGGGTGATGGGCTGCACAGATGTTCCATGGGTACCTTTGTCTCTGGGGTTCTGCTTTCTCCACGATCCCTCTTTATTTGACTGAGTCTACCCAGGATGGCTAACACACTCTTTAGAAACATTAATAACACAGTAGATGCTGTGCTTTGCTGCCCAGATCCACCTCCAGAATGGAGGCACTCAATCATCCAGGTGCTGAGTTCCTCCCAGGGAAGCTGCCTCCCTAGGACACCCAACATCCAATGACTAGTGGATGCAGAGGTATAAAAGCCCACCCCTCTACCCCAACTCACAATGAAGAACTGTCTATTGGAACTGTCATTCCCTCCATTTCATACTCTTGGGGGCACCTTTTGTCTGTATTCCAAGCTCTATAAGTTACTACTTGTGTGAACTTTGGAAGGTTACTTAACTTCTCTGTGCTTCTGATTTCCCATCTGTAGTATGAAATTCAAAAGAACTTCTTTACACAGACACTATGAGTTTTGGATGTGACAGTAATTAGGAACACATACTACCAGATACGTGGTAGGCAGTGAATCTGCTTGTCAAATTAAGTGAACCATTAATGAGTAATATTAAAAAGTGTTAACCTGATCAGACAGCCAACTCTCCTTGTGAACCTGGGATCAAAATTCCCGAGGCTTATACTGCATTTAGGCATTTATTGCTTTTTATACTTGTCCATTCACTCATTCACTTCTCATTCATTCATTAATTTATGCATTCATTTGACAAATATTTTTGATCACCTTGCCTAATGAAGCATACAAGGAACATGCAATTACTGTTCTCAGTTATCACTGGAAGATAGTAGATCTTATGTTCTCAAAACATTTTAAACCTTATCAAATGTTTTTATACCTATTATCTCATTAATCCTTACAACAACTGGTTGAGGTCGGGATAGTTACTTACATTTTCAGGCGCAGTTAAACAACCTGCTCAAGACCTTACAGGAAGTAAGTTGTGTCTGAATTCCATTGTTTTGAATGCAGACCCGAAGAGCTTTCCATGACCACATTCTAGGCTCCAGACAGACAGATGTGAAAAATTAAAGAATACCTGATTAAGTGCTAAGCAACTGAGCCAAACGGCATTGCAGACAGATCATAAGTGGTGAGGGAAATATGTGAAGGATGGATTCCAGCACTTCTCCTGCTTTCCTTCCATGGCTATGGTAGAAACCACCTATTGATGCCCATTTCTCTGCAGAGCCCACACTCACATTTCCCAACCACCAACATGAATTCTGGAACCTACATTTATTTTTTAAATAATACATATCCACATCTTGATAGCCTCCCCCAACAAATTAACCCGGCATCCTAATTCCAAAGACTATTACTTGAATAAATATACAGTAGCTCTAGACAGTGGTAAAGGATGAAGACTAAAAGTTGAAAGGTTTCAACAAAGTCAAAAGATAGTTTCAGTGGAGTACTTGACAGGAAGTGGTGACTGGAAAGTGAGATGTTTGAAGTTGCCTTTTCGGAACTTTTGATGCAGGTTTTGACTGTAGGAATGGATGTCTGAGTTGAAATAGAGAAGTCTTTGGAGATGAGTAAGTCAAGAAAATGAAGATCCAGAGTGGACGATGATTCCTCCATATGGACATGAAAATCATTCAGAATGAAGCTAATGTTGACAGAAGACTGAAAACGGGAGCTCCCTTCTTGACAGAAAGTGTTGAGGATGTTGGTGAATTACAACAATGAGGAAGAGGGGAGGGGAGACAGACAGAACAATCCTCAGAGACACTGGGGCTTACAGGAGAAATGGCTGGAATGTGGAAATGGTAATTAGAAACACAGACCCCACTTCCTGGCCCCAAAGAACTTGTGCTGGATAGAGGAAAAATAAATAAATTAAAACCAGCCTCCACTTGAGAGAGCTATAAAGGAAAGGGGGCCCTACAGGAGGGCCCATCTAAGTCCAGAAGGAAAAGGCATGTTTTGAGAAGGTGTTGATGACACAAGAAATTTTGCTGGCATTCCAGAGTACACAGAGCAAGGCTTTGGGATGAAGGAGCAGTCCATCTTACAGAATAAACTCAGCACCACAGGATGAATCTGAGTGATGATGGATGCTGCCAAGATGTGACTTAGGACTCACCCTGAAGTTCTGATGCATGGAGCCAACTGTCCACTGGTTTCTCCACATGGATGTCCTGTGCATCCTTCAAACACATCTTCTACCTCTTCCTCCTCTCTTCCCTGCCCCAATTTGCTCTTCTACATCAATCTAAGGCATCCCATTCATCCCATGCCAAAATCTGAAAAACAGGAATCATTCATCACAGATTTGTGCATCTTTCTGTCAACCCCAAAGCAACGTCACCAACTCTTGTTGCTTTTATTTCTTACGTATTCACTGAATATGTCCCCTCCTCTCCATTCCATCTATTCTCTCCTCACTTCCTCTCCACTTGTTGCTTGCTCATCTCAAACTCCTTCTACTTTGTTGCCAAAGTGACTCAATGAATATGCTAAATCCAACCCATTTCTACTGCCTTTAAAACCTCACTGTTTTCCTGCAGGATGAAGCCTGGTACTCTCAGCGCAATGCACACACAGACTTTGTGACCTGACCCCACTCACCTCTGCAGTGTCATTTCCACCAAACCTCTAACTGGCATCATCTTTTCCAGAAATATCAAATTGTCTGCAATTCACTCAAACACCACACATTCTCCTACTCAAGACCTCTCATGTTCTTCCTATGGCCTATGTGGCAGCAGGCTCTTTTAGATGCAAAGAATAAAGACACACTAGGACTGCCTTAGGAAAGGGGTTATTGTCTATCAGAATGGAATTCACACGGAGTGGCATGTCCTCAGGGTGGGATGGGAACCAAGCCACAGCCTCTTGTGGAGACCAGAATGTGGGTCAGGATCTAAAAAGTCATTTGAGAACTCTCTACTATCTTCTTCTTCTTCTCTAGTGATTAAGGGAAAAGACATGATCATAAGAAACAGTAACACAGAAGATTTATTGGTTGGTGCTTGAACAGCATTGGGTGAGAAAGGTCCCTCACAGTATGACACTGTCCAGAAGCTTCTAGAAGAGGAGGAGTTCAAGGGAACTCCCAGGGGAGAAAAGGATCAGAGTGGGGCTTATGTGTCCAGGTGATGTTGCTCAGCAGCACAGCAGGGAGTCTCTGGGTCAGAGAGCTCCAAAGGGCAGGGGTGGCTTAGGGTCTTAAAACCATAAGACTCTTATTTTATCAATGGCCAGCAGATCCTGGGTGTAGTTTCACAGGGTAGGCAAAGAGAGTGGGCTCTAAATGGTTTTGAGTTTGATGCCTGTAGGCTTTTAGCCAACAAGTCTCAGCCTGCTATGAAGAAATAGCCTAGAAGCCAAAACACAGAGGCCCTCTTTGGTTCATTTGTACAACAGGGCTGCACCCGTACCAGGCTGCTCATAGGTCATTGGCCAGCCTGTTTGAGTGGCTGCCATCTGATCTGGCACCCAGTCCTGCTCCAATCAGCTTGGGCCACAGTGAGAGGGTCAATGTTCTAGACATGCCCACCCCTGCATAAGGAGACACTCAAAGGGTGGTTACTAGTTTAATGGACTCCAGACAATTTGCCCTGAAACCCCAGAGGGCCCTTCATTCTTTATGATCTTTGCTGTCCCAGTCAGTCATTCACAGCTGAAGTCACATGCCATCTCTAACAGGTCGCCTTCTCCCCTGAAACTTGCCCACCTACTGCCCCCTCCCTCCTGTCTCCATAGCACCCTATGCATGCTTCTGTCTTTCCATGTCTGATATCGTTTGGATATTTGTCCCCACTCAAATGTCACGTTGAATTGTAATCCCCAATGCTGGAGGTGGGGCCTGGTGAGAGGTGTTTGGGTCATGGAGGTGAATCTCTCATGGCTTGGTGCTATCTTCATAATAGTGAGTAAGCTCTCACAAGATCTGGTCATTTAAAAGTGTGTGGCACCTCTTCCCCAACACACACACACACACACACTCTCTCTCTCTCTCTCTCTCTCGCTTCTGCTTTCACCATGTGACATGTCTGCTCCTCCTTCACCTTCCACCATGATTGTAAGCATCCTGAGGCTTCCCTAAAAGCTGAGCAGATGCCAGCACCATGCTTCCTATAAAGCCAGCAGAACTATAAGCCAAATAAACCTCTTTTCATTATACATTTATATTTTAAGTATAATTTTATATATTTATATTATAAATTATATAATTATTGTAATTTATAAAGCATACAAATTACAATATACATTATAAATTATACATTTCTATATAGCAATTCAAGAACAGCCTAATACATAAAATTGGTACTGAGGAGTAGGGCATTGCTATAAAGATGCCTGAAGATGTGGAAGTGACTTTAAAACTGGATAATGGGCGGAGGTTGGAAGGGTTTGGAGGGCTCAGAAGAAAACAGGAGAATGAGGGAAAGTTTGGAACTTCTCAGAGACTGATTGGACAGTTGTGACCAAAATGCTGGTAGTGATATGGACAGTGAAGTCCAGGCTGACAAGGTCTCAGATGGAAATGAGGAACTTATTGGAAACTAGAGCAAATGACACCCTTGTTGTGCCTTAAAAAAGAACATGGCCACATTGTGTCCATGCCCTAGGGATCTGTGAAAGTTTGAGCTAAAGAGTGATGATTTAGGGTATCTGGTGGTATACATGGGCAGCCTGTCAAAGGTAGAAGACATTTCTAAGCAGGAAAGCATTCAAGATTTGACCTGGCTGATTCTATGACAGTCTATGCTCAGATGCAAGAGCAAAGAAATGACCTAAAGTTGGAATTTATATTTAAAAAAGAAGCAGAACTAAAAGTTTGGAAAATGTTTAGTCTGGCAATGTGGCAGAGAAAGAAAAAAGCTTTTTTGGGAGAGGAATTCAAGCTGGCAGCAACCACTCACTAGAGGAGATACTTGCGTAACTAAAAGGGAGTTAAGTGCTAATACCCAAGAAAACTAGACAGACCTCGAAGACATTTCAGAGACCTAAGAGGCAGCCCCTCCTATCACAGGACCAGAAGCCAAGGAGAGAATTACTGTTTAGTGAGTCAGGCCTGGGGCCCCACTTCCCTGCACAGCCTCAGGATACTGCTCCTTACATTCCAGCCACTCCAGCTTCAGCTCCAGCTGTGGATCAAAGGAGCCCAGGTAGAGCTCAAGTTGCCACTTTGGAGAATACAAACCATAAGCCTTGGCCACTTCCATGTGGTGTTAAGCCTGAGGGTGAGCAGAGTGCAAGAGTGAATGCTTGACAGCCTCCACCTAATTTCAGAGGTTGTGTGAGAAATCCTGGGTGCCCAGGCAGAAGCCTGCTGTGGACCACACCCCCACCCCCCACCCAGAGAGTCTCTACTAGGGCAGTGTGGAGCAGAAATGTGGGATTGGAGCCCCTACACAGAGTCCCCACTGGGGCACTGCCTAGGGGAGCTGTGAAAACGGGATTCCACTAGGCAGTGCCCCAGTGGGCTCTCTACTCCACTGCCCTCTAGTGGGGACTAGCTCTACTGCCCTCCAGACTCTAGAATGGTAGATCCACCGGCAACTTGTACTCTGCACCTAGAAAAGCTGCAGGCACTCAACAACCTGTGAGAACACCTGTGGGAGCTGAAGCCTGCAAAGCTACAGAGGCAGAGCTGCCCAAGACCTTGGGAGCCCATCCTTTGCACCAGTGTGCCTTGGATGTGGGATATGCAGTCAAAGGAGGTTATTTTGAAGCTTTAATATTTAATGACTGCCTTGCTGGGCTTTGAACTTGCATGGGGCCTGCAGCCCCTCCCTTTTGGAATGAGCATGTTTACCCAATACCTATACCCCCTTTGTATCTTGAGAGTAACTAACTTTTTTATTTTACAGGCTGATGGGTGAAAAGGACTTGCCTTGTCTCAGATGAAACTTTGGAGTTTGGAGTTAATGCTGGAACAAGTTAAGACTCTAGGGGACTGTTGGAAAGGCATGATTGCATTCTTTGATGTGAGAAGGACCTGAAATTTGGAAGGGGCCTGGGGCAGAATGATATAGTTTTGATATTTGTCCCCACCCAAATCTCATGTTGAATTGTAATCTCCAAAGGTGGAGTTGGGGCCTGGTGGGAGGTTTTTGGGTCATGGGGCTTGGTGCTGTCTTCATGATAGTGAGGAAACTCTCATGAGATCTGGTCATTTATAAGTGCATGGTACCCACCAACTCAACCACCTCTTTTTCTCTTGCTTGCTCCTGCTCTGGCCATGTGACATGCCTGCTCTCCCTTCACCTTCTGCCAGAATTGTAAGCTTCCTGAGGCCTCCCTAGAAGCCAAGCACATGCTAGCACCATGCTTCTTCTGCAGAGCTATGATCCAATTAAACCCTTTTCCTTTATAAATTACCCAGTCTCAGGTATTTCTTTATAGCAATACAAGAATTGTCTAATGCAATGTCATTTATATAGGTTTTGTTTGTTTTTTATCACTTTGTCTCAAGTATGAAACTGAAAAGCATCAATGTCTGAGCCACCTTGCATATCTCC
Organism: Theropithecus gelada; assembly: GCF_003255815.1. NCBI lineage: Eukaryota > Metazoa > Chordata > Mammalia > Primates > Cercopithecidae > Theropithecus > Theropithecus gelada. Next base: position 76,726,876 of record NC_037678.1, on the reverse strand, counting down.
AGAACATCTGAGAATTTCTGGTAAAGGGTACTCAGTGAAGAGCCACTAAAGAGAGTTATTTCTGAAAAGATTAAGAAGGTTTCACAGAAGAAATTATGCCCAAACAGTGCTTTGAAAGAGTGAATTTCAGAGAAAGATATAACAGTTTGGATAAAAGCCCAGAGGCATGAAAGTATAACATGGCTGAAAAACTATAGGTACTTTGAGCTGTAAGTCCTTGGCCAGAAGTTCCAAGTAGCTTGTGGGGGTGTGGGAATGGATGGTCCCTAGAGGCCTTCATGGGTAATAGCATCTAAGTGAATTAAGCCCAAATCCTCAGTTTTGGCAGCACCTCAGAATTAATCCCAGACAGGCTGATTTGCACTAACAAAGCTAATTTAATATGAAGGGATAAAATCAGAATGCCAGTTTCTTAATTAACAAGGAGAAATAAAAATGTCAGACAGAACAGAATGCTTGTGTCAACACAAACAGTACATTCTCTCTCTATAGATGGATTCACATGTGAAGCCAATTTATGAACAGAATAATGCTGGGAGAGGATGAGATTTGAAACAAGGGAGTTGGGATTTGAATGCTTAATGATAACAAGCCCTGATCAGGGTCCCAGCAGGAAACAGATGGCACACTCAGATTGGATAACTATGGGGACAGTTCAGTACACCATTGCTACCCCCAGGTTAGAAGAAATGAGGGAAGGAGTGGCAACCGGAAATCAGAGAAAGAGAGCTGTAGGAGAAACCATAATGCAGAAGCTGTGGCCTTAAATCAGGACAGCCAGCATGGAATGGAGCAGAAGGTATCAATAGTCCAAACTGACTCTCATCTCCCCCTTTTATCTCCTGCTGTATTTTCCATTAACTAAAACCAATACAAAACCACATGGCAAGGGAACCCATGGATGCAGTTTATTCATGTCAGCCTCCCAAGACCAGAGCAGGATGGAGGGGCCAATTGAGAACAGCTAGTATATTACATTGATCTAACAGAGTTGCATTTCGGGCAAGCCTCCCTTAGCAATGTTCAAATGGACATTGTCAGTTCTTCCTTGTTGCAAACCCACTTTCTTCCCAGCTACTTATGGCTCTCCCCTTTGTGAACAACACATTTTCTTCACAAACTTCTTTAAACAGGAACATGATCTTTTCTCTGTCTGGACTTGGTTTGGCTCACACAGACTTTTTTCACTTTTGCTGTTTCTAGTCCTGGAACTATTTTATCTCTAAGGAGCTTTTCATATATATCATTCTCATCCATTTTGGGTTGCCATTTATAGTTTAACTGGCAGAGTTAAACTCTACCTGTTGCCCACTTTAATGACCTTGAATTAAGTTCTATATGCATTGGGGTGGAAGTTGATAATTGCAGACACTGAGTAGCAAGACATCTGAGAGAAAGTAGTTAGGGAAATTATTGCAGTGACAATGAGAATGGAGAGGAGAAAATGGTTTTAAAAGCTATTTAGGAAGTAGGGATGCCAAGACTTAGGGAATATAAGAAGAAAGGGTGTCTGAAAGAAAATGAATTTCATTTGAGACTGCAAAGTTTGAGGGGCCTGAAGATCACTTAAGAAAAGACCCACCCTCCTCCCAGTAGCTGTTTTTGTTTATTGTTCAGGTTATCCAGTGTTTCCAGAAAGTTAACCTTTCAGCACCACAACTGAGGACAGCTCCAGTCAGGACTCTCACCAAGTAACCCAGTGACATTAAAGGTGCTGGACAACTCTTTGGAGGATCATATCTATACCCTTGGGGTACACTAAGAGGCATAATTGTTCAACTATATTCTTTCCTTGATTTTTTTTTCTTTGCTTGCACAAGTTAACTTGTTCCCTCACCTTAGGGTTTACTTGGGGGATTATACATACAGCTCATCACTCTACAAAATTATCTTGGACGTAAATTAGGTAAATATGCAAACTAGCTGTACTATAAACTGGAAGTTTACAATTTCCACATATGTAACTGTGTAATTCTCATTGGGCAGGCTCCAAGAAAGAATAAGAAATGTTTTTCATCCTCGTGGAGCTTACAATCTAGTTGGATGCACAAGACAATCACACACTAAAATGATAATTATATAAAATAGCATCGGCATTCTGAGGAGAGAGAGAGAGAAACCAATGTCGGGGAAGGCTTGAAAGAGGAAGCTTGTAGGACACATAAAATTTGGTTATGCTGGAAAGGGAGGGAAAGGCCCTCCAGGTGAGGGGAAGAGTCTGGGCAAAGGCATGGAAATAGGGATGCTCCATGTGTTGGTGACATGGGAAGGTGGGGCATGTCAGTGAGTATGCATCTATAATAATGTCATAGGGGAGATGCTGTAGAAACTGTAGTAATAAAAATGTGAGACTGTCCATGACCTTTGGCTCATCTTACTCTAAATTGTAATCATGGTATCTCCCCTGCCAGGTAAGTATCTCACCCTAAATTGGACTCGGAGGGAAAAAAAAGCAAGCCTAGTACAATACAGGCTAAAGACAAGGGTTTTGAGATCACTTTATTCACTGTTAAAAGCATTGTGAGGGCCTGCTATGAACAAGAATCCATGTATACCAAGATGAACGTCATTGAGTCTTTAATATTTATTTAATCCATTTGATCATTAAAATACCTTTGTAAGGTGGACAGACGGGAGAAGATTGTGTGTAAGTGTCCAGAGAAGAAAGCTGAGCATAGAGTTCAGATGGTCTCATTAAGGCCAGGTGGTTACTGAGGAACAAAATCAAGACCATCATCTGAGTCTCTTTATCCCCTCTGGGGTGCAATTGGCCCCAACTTTCACAAGCAACCTTGAGTCTGCCTAGAGAGTGATGGATGACCAAGAGAATGAGAAATGGTGTCTACTGAACATTAATACATCAGATGTTTAGGAAGCACCTCCTGTCCTAGGTGTTGTACTCATTCCACCGTGAATGAGGGGCCATGGTCCTGGTTTTATAGAGTTCACTTTAGACTTTAGTGACTCTGTCCTAACTGTTAATCCATACAGTGATAGATCCTTGCAAAGACTTCCCTACATAGTGGGGGCACTGGAATGTGGGACAGTCACACGAGCTGATGGCCACCACTTTCCTGTTTTGCTCGTTGCAATAAGCCAATTTGAAGGAAATTCTAGGAAAGTCGTCTCATGTCCTACACTCTAATTGACTTGACCCACAATGTAGGTGTCTATGTAGACTGGTTCCCAGACTGAACTAATGAAATGTTTAAAGACGGCTGGACATATGAGATTCCCTCTTTTTAGGTCTACAGTCATTTGGTGAGTATGCACCAAGTATAATTTATCCCTCAATATTCTCCATGGCTTTGTAACTCAGTCTTATATCCCAGTCCTTCCTTTTTAGATACTTAATTAACATATTCACCCAAGAGTATTCAGGGACAGCAAAGGGAAAGAAGACATATTAACCATTCCAACACAATGCACAGGCAGACCTGTTAAACATGTTACTCCTTGAAATGACTTTTAGTTGAGGAAGTATTAAGACAGAAGTCATTCCTAATATTTCCTGTTTAACGCATAACCTATACCTTGTTTCAATAGTACATAAGGCTTTTTTAATAATAGTGAAAGAGTTGTGAGCATACATAGACTTGTCTGAAACTACAGAATTTAAAAATTAGCAATCTGAAATCTAATCCCTCACTTCAAGTTTAAAAGATTCTTTTTATTGACTGTGCCTTTATAACGTGTAGTCGGAGACAACATAAAGATACACCCTCATTTCTTAGCATATTTTTCTACATACATATGCATCCTTGAATATGTTGTATTATATACACAAGTGTCTCACTAAATTGAATCTGTAAACTTTCTAGGTTTAATGTTTTTCTTAAACATATTTTTTTTCTATGGCTATGATTATAACAAACTGTTGTGTAGAAACATAGAATCCTAGGACTAGAAAAGATCTTAATCTTTAATTTCCAATAGACATTCTAAGGTAATACTTTTAAAATCATTTTTAAATAGCCCCTCTGATTTTTAACATACTTTTATCTTCCCTGGATGTGAAGACAGCAAAGTGCATTTACAGTATCTCTAATTCCTGGTCTTTGGACTGCTATTCCTTCACCAATCCATGTGACCCCATACACACGAGGGATTTTTTTTCATAAACATTTTCAAGAGTTTCAAGGCTCTTTTATGGAGGTCCAGGTAGGTTGCATTATCTGAGTTTCTCTAGCAACCTAATTATTAGAATTCAATTAAAAATGAAAGTAGAGGAGCAGTGGCTCAGGTAACCCATTGTTCTTATTTGTTATTTATGGTTTATTATTACTCAGAGCAGTGGACTGCAACTCAAAGAGAGGGAGCACTTGTAGAATAAAGTCATAAACTATAGGCTTTCTGCCTAAAAATTCTATATTGCCTGTATACTCAGTGCAGTAAATCATCATGAAAATGAGTCATATGAATAGATCAACTAGTAATCACTGGAATATTTCCTTTAACCAGCAAAAAGTTTCTTTTATTTGGCCCTCAAGATGGAAAATTTGGAAGAAGAAAACGATTAGAGCACTGGTTTTCAACCTTGGCTGTGCATTTGATTCATTTGGCAAGCTTTGAAAATCCTTACTGTTCAGGCTGCACAGCAGACCCATTCATTAATCAGAATCTCTGGGAGCAGGAGCAGGTATCAGTATTTTCTAAAGCTTCCCAAGGTATTCTAAATGTGCAGCCAGATTTTAAAACTACTGTCATCAAAAAACTACTGATGCCTGGGTGCCATTATAAACACTGAGTTACAAAAGGTTTAGGGTACAGCCTGGGCACCAGAATTTCTACAAGCTCCCTAAGTGATTTCAGTTGTGTGACCAGGTTGGGAGCCAATGGTTTAGAGATGAGAGAGCAATGCCATGTCTGCATAAAATGAAAATACATTCTATATATGGTGAGACCACCTTCTTGCCCATCTTCTTCTCCACCCTCTCTCCCCAGCCAGGGGAAAAACATACATTAGGAAGGAGTGGTTTGTCATAAAACTTTACCATACCAAGGTATTGAGGGAGAACTTTGTAACGTAATTGGGGAGGTGGGTAAATAAATCCATCATTTAGATCTGCTGAGAGTTTCCAACAAGCAACTACCTCTAGCAATGTGAGCTATATGTGAGTTTTAGGTTCTTGAAAACAGGGGAAAGATTTCTATCTGGAGTGGAGATGCCACATATCCATCAGCCTTTCCTTCCCACTTAGAGACTTCGAGTTCATTTACCTGGCAGAGATCAGTTGCCTCTAATTCACATCAGAGGCCCCCAGAAGCTGCAAAATTGGTAAAACCTAAGAAACTTAGTGGTTTTTTTCTGGAAGGGGAAGAATATGAATAAGAGGGAAGGGAAAGAGAGAGAGGAACTCACACACACACACAATTGTCCATTCCTGTTGGACACCTATGGAGAGAGAGGCCATGTGGGTCATCAATTTGGTGGCATATAAATATTCAAGTCGATTCCAAACTGTGTTACTCACAGGGGAATCACAGCCAGAGAAGACCCAAAAAGGTGACATTTGGGGCAAGGCTTCGGGCTTTCTTCACCTTTGATCAGAAGCAAAGCTGTAGAAACGTATAGAGCATTGGAAAACTTTTAAGCCAGCACTGAGATGTCAGAAAGTGTCACAGATTTCACAATGGGGGAAAGAAAACCTGAAAAACAAAACTATCTTCATTACATTTATCATGCTTCTTCCTCAACCTACATGGTCCCCCAAGCAATTCTAAATGTACAGCCAAATTTAATCTTGTAATACCCCCAGATTCCTACTTTAAAGCATAAAGCAAAAGTTTGATCCTTGTGTGTAAACGCTGCATTCTTATTTGTGTTCTCTTTCAGAAAGCATGTGGCCCAGCAGGAGGCCTCTTCTCCCTGCCTGCTCAGCCAGCTGGTTTGGCCTTGGACCCAGGCGGCATTGTTGGTGGGCAGATACTTTGTGGTCTCGGTTGCTGGAATGATGAGATGGTCATGGGGGCAAAGAAGATGGCTAGAAGAGGCTGGTGTAGGAAGGTTGCACCATTACTGATTTTAAATTATACTCTTATCTGAGGATTTCTCTATTGGCTCTTTGGTTCAAAACGAGTGGTCAGCATGGTAGCTTAAAAGACATTCAACCTTTTAATAATCGCCATTCTAACTGGTGTGAGATGGTATCTCATTGTGGTTTTGATTTGCATTTCTCTAATGACCAGTGATGATGAGCCTTTTTATATGTTTGTTGGCCACATAAATGTCTTCTTTTGAGAAGTGTCTGTTCATGTCCTTTGCCCACTTTTTGATGGAGTTATTTGCTTTTTTCTTGTAAATTTGTTTAAGTTCCTTGTAGATTCTGGATATTAGCCCTTTGATGGATAGATTGCAAAAATTTTTTCACATTCTGTAGGTTGCCAGTTCACTCTGATGATAGTTTCTTTTGCCATGCAGAAGCTCTTTAGTTTAATTAGATCCCATTTGTCTATTTTGGCTTTTGTTGCCTTTGCTTTTGGTGTTTTAGTCATGAAGTCTTTGCTCATGTCTATGTCCTGAATGGTATTGCCTAGGTTTTCTTTTACGGTTTGTATGGTTTTAGGTCTTATGTTTAAGTGTTTAATCCATCTTGAGTTGATTTTTTTATAAGGTGTAAGGAATGGGTCCAGTTTCAGTTTTCTTCATATGGCTAGCTGGTTTTCCCAACACCATTCATTAAACAGGGAATCCTTTCCCCATTGCTTGTTTTTGTCAGGTTTGTCAAAGATCAGATGGTGGTAGATGTGTGGCATTATTTCTGAGGCCTGTGTTCTTTTCCATTGGTCTATATATCTGTTTTGGTACCAGTACTATGCTATTTTGGTTACTGTAGCCTTCTAGTATAGTTTGAAATCAGGTAGCGTGATGCCTCCAGCTTTGTTCTTTTTGCTTAGGATTGTCTTGGCTATATGGGCTCTTTATTGGTTCCATATGAAATTTAAGGTAGTTTTATCCAATTCCATGAAGAAAGTCAGTGGTAGCTTGATGTGGATAGCATTGAATCTATAAATTACCTTGGGCAGTATGGCCATTTTCACAATATTGATTCCTCCTATCCAGGAGCATGGAATGTTCTTCCATTTGTTTGTGTCCTCTTTTATTTCGTTGAGCAGTGGTTTGTGGTTCTCCTTGAAGAGGTCCTTCATATCCTTTGTAAGTTGTATTCCTAGGTATTTTATTCTCTTTGTAGCAACTGTGAATGGGAGTTCACTCATGATTCGGCTCTCTGTTTGTGTATTATTGCTGTACAGGAATGCTTGTGATGTTTACCCCTTGATTTTGTATCCTGAGACTTTGCTGAAGTTGCTTATCAGCTTAGGGAGATTTGGGGCTGAGATGATGAGGTTTTCTAAATATATAATCATGTCATCTGCAGAAAGTAAGGAGACAACAGATGCTGGAGAGGATATGGAGAAATAGGAAACTTTTACACTGTTGATGGGAGTGTAAATTAGTTCAACCATCGTGGAAGACAGTGTGGCAATTCCTCAAGGATCTAGAACCAGAAATACCATTTGACCCAGCAATACCATTACTGGGTATATACCCAAAGGATTATAAATCATTCTACTATAAAGACACATGCACACGTATATTTACTGCAGCACTATTCACAATAGTAAAGACTTGGAACCAACTCAAATGCCCATCAATGGTAGACTGGATTTTTAAAAAAAAAGTGGCACATGTACACCATGGAATACTATGCAGCCATAAAAAAGGATGAGTTCATATCCTTTACAAGGACATCGAAAAAGCTGGAAACTAACATTCTCAGCAAACTAATACAGGAACAGAAAACCAAACGTCACATGTTCTCACTCATAAGTGGGAACTGAACAATGAGAACACAAGGACACAGGGAGAGGAACATCACACACCGGGGCCTGTCGCGGGGTGGTGGGTTGGTGGGGGATAGCATAAGGAGAAATTCCTAATGTCGGTGACGGGTTGATGGGTGCAGCAAACCACCATGGCACGTGTCTACCTATGTAACAAACCTGCACATTCTGCACATGTATCCCAGAACTTAAAGTATTTAAAAAAAAAAAAAAGTATAACAAAAAAAAGAAAGACACTCCACCTATTCTGACAGGTCTCTCCTCATCTGCTCACTCCAGTATTACTCATTAAACAGCATGAATTGTGGGGCTTCACTTCCCCTTTTGATTACCTTATTATCTGCCTTCAAAGCTAAGCCCTAATTAATGAATTCCCAGATGGGAGACTAAGCCCAGCCATTGCCAGCAAGTCCATCCCTCGGGGAATCCTTCACTTCCCATCAGAAAGGAGCAGACGTTTGGCTGCTGTCCAGCCCAGGGCTTCACAATTCCAGCTTGATAAAGCCTTGGAGGGTTTCTTTCTCTCTGGGAATCCACTTCCTTAATCACCAACACTTCAGAGCTAATTACACTGATTTAATGCACCTGGCTTTCTCTTGAACTTAAACCCTCAATGGGAGAGGAAATACTCTGACCAATCAGCATTTATTGGAAAACCATGAAACCAATGAGGCAAAATCAGTTCCAGGGCATGTGCTGGGTCCATCAGAGCAGGAGTCACCTAAAGCCCCAAGGAGAGCTTTCTACCCTCCTGTTGTTAAAGGACTGCAAGCCATACTGAAAGTCTCAGTGCCAAGACATCTGCGAGCTCAGGCTGCTTCATAATGGCTTCATATGTGTGGGCCTGCTTTCCCCAGTTAACAATCAATTGAAATCTGGTGTTGTCACTGTGGGAAACCTTAGAGAGCAGTGGCTGAGAGAATGAACTCTGGAGCGAGATATGCTTGGATTTAAAATCTGCCCATAAGACTGACTGCATGTAGGCATTGGGCGAGGTAGTTTCTCTAAACTTCAGTTTTTCAGCCATCAAACAAGGGTACTACTTCCTAGCTATGACATAGAGTAGTGGATCTTAACTTCAGCTTCCCATGAGAACCACCTGGCTCTTACTACCAGGAATACTGACATGATTAGTGTGGGCTGCATTTGAGGATTAGAAGGCTTTAAATCCCCCCAAGCGCAGTCAAGGTTGAGAAACACTGTCGTGTGGGTTTATGTGAGGTAGTGCATATAAACTTGCTGCTCAAAGTGAGGTCGGTAGACTTGCATCATCGTCATTAGCCAAGAACTTACTTGTTAGAAATGTAGACTCTCATACCCCATCCAGATATGCTAAATCAGAATATGCATTTTAGGCCAGGTGTGGTAGCTCACTCTTGTAATCCCAGCACTTTGGGAGGCCAAGGTGGGAGGATCGCTTTAGCCAAGGAGATCAAGACCAGCCTGGGCAAGGTGGCAAGATCTCGTCTCTACAAAAAAAAAAAAAAAAATCTAAAAATTAGCCAGGTGTGGTGGCACCTACCTGTTGTCCCAGCTACTTGAGAAGCTGAAGTGAGAGTATTGCTTGAGCCCAGGAATTCACGGCAGCAATGAGCTATGTTTGCACCACTGTACTCCAGCCTGGGCAACAAAACAAGATTCCATCTCTAAAAAATAAAAAAGACTGTGCATTTTAACAATGTGCCCAGGCAATGGGTGTGCATCTCACAGTTTGAGAAGCATGAATAGAAAGCACCTAGCATTAGCCTAGCACACAGTAGGAGCTCATCAGGGAGGTGGTGGTTTTGTAACTATCACTGGCGTTAAATGTAGTCAGGCACTGGATAGAGGACCTGCTTGGAAAAAGAAGCTTTGAACAGGAGCCTACTAATTACTGCCTGAATGCACTTAGCCTTTCTGAGATTTGTTTTTCCCCTCAACTATGCAGGGGGATGAATAGAAATGGCCAACACTTCTCTGTTTTTGAGAGGATGGATTGTGTTAACAAAAAGGAACTTGCTCATAAATTGTCAAACTCTGTAGTATAGGACCAAAAGCTGAATGGGACAGTTTCGTAGTCTTCCCCATTCCCTGAACCCACCAAAAAGAACCCTGAAATCACCTGATTTCCCCTCCCTTCTCCTAGGGAAGAGGCTTTCTTGCTAGGAGAGAGGCAAGGCTATTCTACGTAGAGAAGAAATGGAAAGAGAAGACAAAAGAGGGAGTTAAAATGGTATTGAGACTCCAGGAAATGCTCCCAAACAGTGACCATGTAAATAAAAGTGAGTAGGAAAAGAAAGATTTGTGGCAGTGTGGTGTATTTAAATCTCTTCCACACAGACTGTCTCTCTCTCAGCCTCTCTCTTGTTTTGTTTTTGTTTTTGTTTTGAGACAGGGTCTCACTCTGTCGCCAAAGCTGGAGTGCTCTGGCGCAATCACAGCCCACTACACCCTGGACTTTCCAGTCTCAAACAGTACTCCCACCTCAGTCTCCTGAGTAACTGGGACTACAGGCAAGCACCTGCATGCCCAGCTAATTTTTGTATATTTTTTAGAGATGGGGTTTTGCTATGTTACCCAGACTGGTCTTGAATTCCTGGGCTTGAATGGTCCTCCTGTCTTGGCCTCCCAAAGTGCTGGGATTACAGGAATGAGCCTCTGCACCCAGCCTTGTGTCTCTTTCTTAAAATTACTTTTGTTACTAGATTGAATTTTTGGAATGGAACGTTGTTCAGAGATTTTATTATGAGTTGCATGGTTGCAAGGGATTAGTACATTTGTATCTGTCAATGCTCACCCACCAAAGACTGTCAGACACACTTCTGTAGTTGAAGATAAAGTTAGGTTTACTGATCTTGCTGTGAAAAAGGAGGACGTACACCAGGGAAATAACCGGGCACCGTGGGAGGAGGGACTTGGGAGTGATTTATTACAGCTTTTGGGCATGTGCTGGGAATGTCTATAAGGAGGGTTTAAGAGAGCAGCAGGGTACTGCTCGGGATCCAGTGCCATCAGGGAGGAGGGGCAAGCTCATAATTAGATATCTCAATAATTTTTATCTAGATGGTTGGCAGATTAAAGTGGGACTAGAGTTGTCATTGGTAAAGAAACAATAATTACTCAATGTTAGCCAGCAAAAAAGAGATGTTTAGGAAAGTGGGGGGTTGTAGAGGGTTTGTTTTGGACGTGGTGAGAGAGTGGCCTGGTGACTGCCGACGTTCTGGGAGCACGGCTTTTCACAGCCTTGCTGCCAGCTGTCAACCGCTGGGCCTGTTTTATCTTTCTGAGGTCGTCGTGGATATTGGTGTTCATCAGAGCGTAGATTAATTCTGGTCCTGGTTCATGCTCTTTCCAGGCTGAGTTCATTCATCAAAACAAAATTATTTCCTGGATTATAAATGCAATCTAATCAGCTTTTCTTTTTTAACTTGATATGATAGCATTTTCTCAGTCCTGATGGAAAACATTTTAGGGAAAGGTTTTTCTCAAGGTGTGCAGAGACATCATTGCAATTTATTTCAATAACTTTCTCTCTCTATGCAACTATCTATTATAGAAGATTGTATGATAGGCCTTTTACAGCTCTTCATTGGGGTCAATTTGGTAAACTGTTTCTCTAAAAAAATTTTCACTTTAAGATTTTCAAATGTATTTGCTTAGAATTGTACAAAGTAGTCACTAATGATTTCTTAAAATTTCCTCTCTTTTGATGGTTTTTCCCCCTGACATTTCTAATTTTGTGTTTTCTCCAATTTTTTGCGAATTGAGCTATCAATTTGTCTATTTTTTTTCAAACAACTAGGTTTTTAAAATGAATAGTTGCTTTCACCTTTATTAATTTCTTCCCTTTACTCTTTGTTTTGTTGTTCTTTTCTTGGTTTTTAAACTTAGCTATTTATTTTATTTTTCATTTTATTGATATAGCTATATAATTTTTTTCATCTGTTTACTTATTATTTTCAAGAAGTTCTGCAATTTCACTTAGTATTTCTTCTTTGACCCAAGAATTTATTTAATAGTGGGGTTTTTGTGAGTTTCCAACTGGGAGATTCTTTATGTTTTCTGATTCTGTAATTAATTTATAGCATTTTTAATCAGAATGCAATCCTTTAGAATTCATTGAAGTTTTCTTCATGGAATGAGATACAGTCCTTATAAATGTTCCATTTACAATGAAAAACTGTTTCCTTTTTTCCCCACTTTTCCATTATTGCAGTTAAGAGTTAGATATTTATAAGATCTACTTAATTATTGTGTTGCATAGATCATATGTATTCTTACTGATTTTTCACCCATATGATCTGTTTGGAATTGAGCAAAGTATGTTACAGTTTTCTACTGTTAGTGTATTTTTTCCTTCTCTATATATTTCTTCTAATTTTTGCTTTATGAAGGTTGTTAAAGTGTTACTTCATATAAAAATATTAACAATATATATTAATGTTAATATATTAATACATTAATATATCTTTGTAGACTTTAGCCTTATAAGGTGTCTTTTTTTGTCTTTCTAAAAAACACTTTTTACTCTTAACTTTACCTTGTCGGATATTAACATTGAGACTCCCGCTATCTTTTTATTTGCATATGCCTGATGTATCTTTGTCCATCCCTTTATTTTTAACTCTTTGTATCTTTTTGGTTTTGATTTGTCTTGTATACAACATATTGTCAATTTGCTTTGTTACTCAATCTGAAAATAATTTGTGATTACATGTATTGATATGATCAATGTTTGATCTCAATTCCTTTTTATTGATACATACTATTTGTACATATTTCTGTGGTACATGTGGTATTTTGTTACACGGATAGAATGTGTAATGATCAAATCAAGGTATTTAGGGTATCTGTCCCCTCAAGTATTTGTCATTTATCTGTGTTAGGAACATTTCAAGTCCTCTCTTCTAGCTATTTTGAAATATATAATACAGTATTGTTAACTATAATCACCCTTCGTTGCTATTGAACATTAGAACTTATTTCCTCTATCTAACTGTATGTTTGTGCTCATTAACCAACATCTCTTCATCCTTCCCCCTCACTTCCCCTCCCCACCAACACACACCCTTCCTAGCCTCTGGTATATATCATTCTACTCTGTACCTCCATGAAATCAACTTTTTTTTAGCTCTCAAATGAGTGAGAACATGCAATATCTGTCTTTCTGTGCCGGACTTATTTCACTTAACATAATAACCTCATTTCCATCCATGTTGCTGGAAATGACAAGATGTCATTCTTTTTTATGGCTGAATATTATTCCATCGTGTATATATACCACATTTTCATTGTCCACTCATCTATTGATGAACACTTAGGTTGATTTCACATCCTGGCTATTGTAAGTACTACTACAATAAATATGGGGGTGCAGGTATCCCTTGGATAAATACCACGTAGTGGGATTGGTGAATTGTTTAGTAGTTCTGTGTTTTGGGTTTTTTTAAGAAATCTCCATACTCTTCTCTATAGTGGTTGTACTAATTTACATACCTACCAACAGTGTATAAGAGTTTCCATTTCTCCACATCCTCACCAGCATCTCTTATTTTTTGTCTTTTTAATGATAGCCATTCTAACTGGGGTAAGATGATATCTCATTGTGGTTTTGATTTGCATTTCTCTGATAATTAGTGATGTTAAGTATTTTTTCATATACCTTTAGGCCATTTGTGTCTTCTTTTAAGAAATGCCTATCCATATCCTTCACTTACTTTTTAATGAGATGCTGCTGATCATGGTTGTTGTTGTTGTGTTAGTGTTAAGTTCCTTGTATACTCCGGATATTAGTCTCTTGTCAGATGAAGAGTTTGCAAATATTTTATTCCATTCAATAGGCTGTCTCTTCACTCTGTTGATTGTTCTTTTGCTGTGTGGAAGCCTTTTAGTTTAATATAGTCTAATTTGTCTATTTTTGAGGTCTTTGTCACAAAATCTTTGCCTACACCAATGTCTTGAGGGTTTCCCCTATGTTTTCTTCCAGTAGTTTTGTAGTTTGGGGTCTTATGTTAGTCTTGAATTCATCTTGAGCCAATTTTTGTATATGGTGAGATATAGGGGTACAGTTTCATTCTTCTGCATATGGAAACCTAATTTTGCCAGCACCAACAACTAAAGAGGGTATCCTTTCCCAATGCATGTTCTTAGCACCTTTGTTGAAATTCAGTTAGCTGTAAATATGCAGGCTTATTTCTGAGTCCTCTATTCTGTTCCATTGGTCTGTGTCTGTTTTTATATCAATACCATGCTGTTCTGGTTACTATAATCTTTTCATATATTTTGAAGTTAAGTAGTGTGATGCCTAGAGCTTTGTTCCTTTTGCTCAGGACTGCTTTGGCTATTTAGGCTCTTTTTTGGTTTGAAACAAATTTTAGGATTGTTTTTTCTATTTCAGTGAAAAATTGGTATTTTGATAGGGATTACATTGAACCTGTAGATTGCTTTGGGCTGTCATTTTTAACAATATTAATTATTTCAATCCATGAGCATGAGACATCTTTCTTTAGTGCCCTCTTCAATTTTTTTCATCACTGTTTTATAGTTTTCCCTGTGGGGTCTTTTACCTCCTTTATGTATTCCTAGATATTTTATTTATTTTTGTAGCTATTATAAATAGGATTGTTGCCCTCTTGATTTCTTTCTTGGCTAGTTTATCATTGGTGGATAGAAACACTACTGATTTTTGTATGTTGATTTTCTATCCTACAACCTTACTAATTTTTTTCTTTTTTTTTTTCTTTTTTTCTTTTTTTTTGAAACGGAGTCTTGCTCTGTCACCAGGCTGGAGTGCAGTGATGTGATCTTGGCTCACTGCAACCTCCACCTCCCGGGTTCAAGCAATTCTCCTGCCTCAGCCTCCCGAGTAGCTTGGACTACAGGGTCATGCCATCACACCCGGCTAATTTTTTGTATTTTTAGTAGAGACAGGGTTTCACCATCTTAGCCAGGATGGTCTCCATCTCCTGACCTTGTGATCTGCCTTTCTCAGCCTTCCAAAGTGCTGGGATTACCCCAAAGTGCTGGGATTACAGGCGTGAGCCACTGCATCTGGCCAACCTTACTAATTTTTAAACTCAGATCTAACAGGTTTTTTTTGGTGGAATCTTTAGGTTTATTTCTAGATATAAAATCATCTCATGTACAAAGAGGGACAATTTGACTTCCTCTTTTTCAATTTGAATGTCTTTTATTTATTTCTCTTACCTGATTGCTCAGGCTAGGACTTCCAGTACTAAGTTGAATAGGAGTGGTGAAAGTGGGCATCATTGTCTTTTTCCAGTTCTTAGAGGAAAGGCTTTCGGCTTTTTCCCATTCAGTGTGATGTTAGCTGTGGGTGTGTCATTATGACTTTTATTATGTTATGTTCCTTCTATGCTTCATTTGTTGAGAGTTTTAATCATGAAGGAATGTTAGATTTTATCAAATGCTTCTGTATCTATTGAGATCATCATATGGTTTTTATCCTTCATTCTGTTAATGTGATATCACATTTATTGACTTGCATATTTTGAATCATCCTCGGATCCCTGAGATAAATCCACTTGATTGTGGTGTATTTTTTTGGTATGCTGTTGGATTCAGTTTGCTAGTATTTTGTTGAGGATTTTTGCATCTATGTTTATCAGGGATATTGGCCTGTAGTTTTATTGTTGTTGTGTCCTTCCCTGGTTGTAGTATCAGGACAACATTAGCCTCATAGAAAGAGTTGGAGAGAATTTCTTCCTCTTCAATTTTTTTTAATAGTTTGAGGATAATTGGTATTAGTTCTTTGTAAGTTTGGCAGACTTTGGCAGGGAAGTCATCTGGTCTTGGGCTCTTGTTTGTTGGGAGACTTTTTATTACTGACTCAATCTCATTATTGGTCTGTTTATGTTTTCTATTTCTTCCTGATTCAATCTTGGTAGGTTGTGTCTGAGAACTTATCAATTTCCTCAAAGTTTTCCAGTTTGTATAGCTGTTCATAATAGTCTCTGATGATCTTTTGTATTTCTGTGGTATCAGTTGTAATGTTTCTTTTTCATTTCTGATTTTGGGTCTTCTCTCTTTTTTTCATGATTGATCTAGCTTGTAGTTTATCAGTTTTGTTCAATCTTTTCAAAAATGAATTTTTTGTTTTGTGGCCCCTTTGTATTTCTTTTTTTGTTTCTATTTTTTTGAGTTCTGCTTTGCCCTTCATTATTTCTTTCCTTCTACTAAATTTGGGTTTGGTTTGTTCTTGCTTTTCTAGTTCCTTGGGGGTACATCATCAAGTTGTTTACTTGAAAACTTTCTACGTATTTATAGACATTCATTGCTATAAATTTCCCTCTTAGCACTGCTTTTGTTATATCTTATAGGTTTTGGTATGTTGCATTTCCATTTTTATTTGTTCAAAAATTTTTTTTCTTTCCTCCTTAATTTCTTTCTCAATGCAAGGGTCATTCAGGAACATGTTGTTTAATTTCCATGTATTTGTACAGTTTCCAAAGTTCTTCTTGTAATTCATTTCTAGTTTTATTTCACTGTGGTCTGAGAAGATAGTTGGTATAATTTCAACTTTTAAAAATTTGTTGAGATATGTTTTGTGTCCTAGCATATGGTCTGTTCTGGAGCATGTTCTATGTGCTTATGAGAAGAATGTGTATTCTGCAGATGATGAAGTGTTCTTTAAATGTCTGCTAGGTGTACTTGGTCTAAAGTATAGTTTAAATCCAATGTTTCTTTGTTAATTTTCTGTCTACATGATCTGTCTAATGCTGAGGGTAGGTTGTTGAAGTCCCCAACTATTATTGTATTGGCATCTCCTATTTCTTCTTTTTAAAATTTTTTTTAAATTAGAGATGATGTTTTATTATGTTGACCAGGCTGATCTTGAACTCCTGGCCTCAAGCTATCTTCCCATCTTGGCTTCCCAAAGTGCTGGGATTACAGGCATAAGCCACCACACACAGCCATTATTTCTTCCCTTAGATCTAAGAATATTTGCTTTATATATTTGGGTGCTCTAATATTGGGTGCATACATTTTTAGGATTGTTATAGCCTGTTGCTAAATTGATCTTTTTATCATTATATAACAACCTTTGTCTCTTCTTTTTACTGTTTTTGACTTAAAGTCTCTTTTATTTGATAAAGTATAGCTAGCTACTCCTGCTTGCTTTTGGTTTCTGCTTGCATGGAATATCTTTTTTCATTCCTTCAGTTTCAGTCTATGTATGTCTTTACAGATGTGATGAGTTTCTTGTAAGCAGCGTATAATTGGGTCATTTAAAAAATCCATTCAGCCAGTCTATATCTTTTAAGTTGAAAGTTTAACCCATTTACATTCATGTTTATTATTGATACATGAGGGCTTATTCCTGTCATTTAATTAATTAATTTCTGGTTGTTTGTACATCTTTTGCTCATTTCTTTCTCTGCATCGTTTATCATTGTGGTTTGGGGTTTTCTGTAGTGGTAACATTTAAGTTCTTTCTTTCCTTGTTTGTGTGCTCATCATGCCAATGGGTTTTATACTTTGATGTGTTTTCATGAGGCAGATACTGTCTTTTTGCTTCCTGGTGTAGCACTCCCTTAAGCATTTCTTGTAGGACCAGTCTAGTGGTAGTGAATTCCTTCAGCTTTTGCTAGTTTTTTATTTCTCCTTCATTTATGAAGGATAATTTTCTGGGTATAGTCTCCTTGGCTGACAGATTTTTCTTTTGGCACTTTGAATATATCACCCCATTCTCTCCTAGCCTCTCAGCGTAAGGTTTCTGCTGAGAAATACACTATTAGTTTGATTGATTCCCCTACAAAGGACTGGATGCTTTTTTCTTGCTGTTTTTAGAATTCTCTCTTTGTCTTTGACTTGATAGTTTGAATATAATGTGCTATGGAAAAGATCTTTTTGAATTTGGTCTGTTTGGGGCCCTCTGGGATTCCTGTATTTTGATGTCTAAATCTCTTGAAGTTTTCTGCTATTATTTTATGATTAGGTTTTCTAATTCTTTTGTTTTCTCTTCACTTAGTGGGACACTGAAAATGCAAATATTTGGTCACTTTGTTACATTTAACATATCATGTAGGGTTTGCTCATTGCTTTTTATTCATTTTTCTTTCATCTTGACTGGATTATTTTAAAAGATACATCTTCAGGTTCTGAAATCATTTCTTCTGCTTGATCTAGTTTATTATTGAACTTTAAAATGTATTTTATTTCATTCAGTAAAATTTTCAGTCCTAGGTTCTGTTTGGTTCCTTTTTTGACATCTGTCTCTAGACAGTTTCTCATTCATATCCTGTTCTTTTCTGATTTCTTTGTATTGTTTGTCTGTGTTCTCTTATATCTCACTTAGCTTCTTTAATATTATTTTCAATTCTTTTTT
Source organism: Theropithecus gelada (assembly GCF_003255815.1). Lineage (NCBI taxonomy): Eukaryota > Metazoa > Chordata > Mammalia > Primates > Cercopithecidae > Theropithecus > Theropithecus gelada. The sequence continues at coordinate 76,708,704 of NC_037678.1, read as the reverse complement.
CAGGATTTCATAAATTTCTTTTTCTTTGGAACGTGTTGCTGGAGAATTATTGTGCTCCTTTGGAGGTGTCATATTTTCTTGCTTTTATGTTTCTTGTATGCTTATATTGCTATCTGCCCATCTGGTGTAATAGTCATTTCTTCCAGTTTTGGGGATTTGCTTTCATAGGGGAGGATGTTTTCCTGAAGATGTACCTTTGGTGTTGGTTGGGTAGAGCACTGTGTCTTTGATTCTGGATGTATGCGGTAGTGTAGTCTCCCTGTAATTTTTTTTGTCTGTAAATAGCATTAGTGTGTCTGTGATTTCTTCAGTGGCTTATGGTATGGTTGTTAGTGAAGGCTGTGGTGAAGTTTCACTGGGAATAGGAACACCAGGTAGGCCAATCCTTGGGTCCTGGTGGTGGGAGTGGCAAGCCAAGCGTGCCTATAATTGGGCCCCAAGGCAACATATAGTTGGCACTGGTGTTAGCATGTCCAGGCAGGTTGATCTTGGGTCTCCTAGTGGTTTTGTCAGGTGCCAGCAGTGATAGCAGTGGGCTGGGCAGGTAGGCAGGTCCTCAGGCCCCTGGGGAACAGACAATGGCAGTAGTAGTGATAGAACCACCCTCTGGCTCCCAAGCAGGCTGCAGTGGTATTGACAGTTGCTATGACAGGCTTGGCAGGCTGTCATTCCCCCAGCCCACAGGTAGTGCATGTGAGTGGTTACCAGCTATGGTGGTAGCACCAGGTCGGGTGGGCCAGTCCTCAGGCCCCCAGGAGGAGTGCTCAGCAGCCAATGGTGGTGCAATGGCGGTGGGCAAGGCAGGATTATCCCCAGGCCCCCAGAGGCCATGCTTGGGCACTGAGGGGGTGGAGCTGGGCCAGGTGGGCCTGTCTTCAGGCTTCCTTGTGGTGCATTTAGGAGCTAGTGTTCTTGGAAGTTGTTTTGATAAAGCCACATTAAATGACCAGCCTGTGATATTGTTTCATTGCTTTCCCTCTTTCTTCTCCTAAACTGAGAATGGCTCAAAAGTCTTCCCCGCTCTATTATTCAGGGCAAAGAGCAGCCACCATGGAGAGCTGAGTTATAATGTCTGTTTTCTCGTGGCTATAAGGTTTGGAAGGAATAAAATAAAGCTACATCTACACATGAAAAACCCACAGCTGAGTGGAAAGAGTCTGACTGATTTCCCACTATTAGATTGTTTTTCACAACCTTGCCACTTTTGGTATTTTACTACACTTAGTAAAGATCAGCAACAACAAATAAAACATGTTAAGATTGGTGACATGTGGAGAAAATTACCCTAATTCCAAATAAACAGAAGGATTAGCACCACATACAGGAACCAAATTGAAAAGTCCAACAAGCTGGGCTTTTAGAAGGAGATCAATGCTTTCAAAATAAGTCACATCCTGGGGCTGCTCTGAAACAAGTTCAGTTACAGGGAGAAGCTAATTTAGGGGCCAGTGAGGGGCTGTCTGGCCATGAAAAGGGAGTTTTATAAAACAGTAGAGGATTCCCAGGCAATGCATTCTTAATGCCCTGATACCTGTTCAGAAGGTTGAACCTCCAAAGCCAAAGAAACTGCTATGTTAATCTGTCACAGTAGAGAAAAAATATATAAATGAAAAATAAAAAAGAAACTGCTATGTATTAATCTGCCCACCCGTTCGATGCTCTGATTACCCACAATATGACTTAAATGGTTCTGTACTTGTTCCAAGTGTGTCTTACTCAGTAGGGCTATATTTTCCGTTTGTTTCCTCCCACTACCTAGGCACTATTCCAATGCTCTTGTTTATGTAGTTTAACCTGAAAAGTGCCACTTCTCTCAAGGCAGAAGGATTTAAGCAAAGGAAGGCACATCTACCAACCTCCCAAGATAAAGCAAACGATTTCAGATTATTAGGATGCTTGGCTAAAACATGCACATGATGGCAACATACCCACAGTAACAAGCTCATGGTAACAAATGCGACCCCCTCCTGACTGACACTGCATACTACCTCCATGACTCCACTCATACCTTGTGGTATGGTTTGGATGTTTGTCCTTTCCAAATCTCATGTTGAAATGTGATTCCCAATGTTGGAGGTGTGGTCTGGTGGAAGGCAACTGGGTCATGGGGGCGGATCCCTCATGAAAGGCTTAGCACCATCCCCTTGGTGATGAGTGAGTTCTCAGTTAGTTCACACAAGATCTGGTTGCTTGAAAGAGTCTGGGACTCCCCACCCCCTTGCAGTGACATGCTTGCTCTGCCATGATTGGAAGCTTCCTGAGGCCCTCACCAGGAACAGATGCTGGTGCCATGCTTGCACAGCCTACAGAACCATGAGCCAATTAACCTTCTTTTATTTATAAACTACCCAGCCTCGGGTATTTCTCTATAACAATGCAAGAATGGGCTAACACACCTTCTTTTGAAATGTCCTCAACTAGCGTGTCTCTTTTTAACTGTGTTTTATGGCGGTATAATTCATATACGATGAAGGGTACAATACTTACAATTCTTAAACATACATCTTAATGCCTTTATACCTTTAAGTTATGCCTGTGCAAGCAAGTACCACCCCAATCACAATTTAGGGCAGAACATTTCCTTTTTATTTTATTTTATTTTATTTTTTTGGAGATAGAGTCTCATTCTGCCACCCAGGCTGGAGTACAGTGGCACAATCTCCACTCCCTGTAACTTCTGCCTCCCAGGTTCAAGCGATTCTCGTGCCTCAGCCTACCGAGTAGCTGGGATTACAGGCGCCGACCACCATGCCTGACTAATTTTTGTATTTTTAGTAGAAGTGGGGTTTCACCATGTTGGCCAGACTGGTCTCGAACTCTTGACCTCAAGTGATCCGGCCACCTCAGCCTCCCAAAGTGCTGGGATTACAGGCATTAGCCACCACACCCAGTCACAACTTAGAACATTTCTATCATTTCAGAAAGCTTCGCTCTGCTCTTTCAAGTCAGTTGTTTCTAAGAATTTAGCATTTTCTCTGTTTGATAGGGCATTAGAAAGAAACAGGTTCATGAAAATAATTACCATGGTAACACACCCCCAATTCCCTGGATTGGAATTGTGGTTTATTGTGGTTTTCAAATGTGCTGATAGAGAGGGATTGTTCTTTACAGGTGGTAGAATGAGCATCTAACTGGGAGTCAGGAGACTGAGCTCTTCCAAATGGAGACATCAGTAAGGAAGTCCTTGCATTTCTCCTCATTCAAATCCCTCATCTGTGAAATGAGCATTTGGGGTCAGAGGACCTAGGGTTTTTTCAGCTTTAGGATTGGAAGCATTTGTAAATACTTACAAGAATAAAGATGCTTTTACTTCTAAAACCCCAACACATGGTAAGTGTGCAAATAATGTTAGCTATCATTACTATCATTATCATCATCAGCCTTTCTTAATCGTTAAAGGATCAGAGAGGTAGTTTTACTATTCATATTGCTTGATTTTTTCAAAATCGAACATAGCATTTATTTTCCAACTATATGAATAACACATGTTTAGTGTTTCTGAAAATTCAAAAAGCAAAGAACAAGAAAGAATTTAGGAAAAAATTCTGAGGCCCTCATTACCAATTCCAGTTTGATAACCAGCTTTTCATCTCTCTTTCTCTGTATATTTACATATATAAACTTTCAAAGATGTTTTATGATGGACATTTTTATTTGTTTTGTCTTTCTCCCCCTACCTCCAGTTCCCTCTTTTTCACCCTTCCAGGTATCTCATCATTCACAAGCTGGTATGGTATCCACCCACAATGTTCTCTGTGTTCACCTGACCATACATACGTGTGTGTTCACATATAAAAAGGATTTTTATGTTTTACAGATATAAGTGATATATATTCATTTATATAGACATACATGTAGATATATATGTAATATATAACCATATACCAGCATTTTTATTTTTCTCATTTATGACAACTAAAATCATTAGTTATTGTACACATAATATGTTTCAGGCACCTTCTAAGCATTTAGATTTGTTGTATCAACTGATCTAGTTCTAATACGTATGTTTAAAGGCAACATGACACTGCCTGGAAAGAATGACCATATATTAAATCATGATGTTTCAGGTATTTTTCTACTAAAAAATGTGGTAGATAATAAGTAAAAAATATTCTAGAAGTGGAATTTCTAGGATGAAGATGCATGTGTTTTTAATTTTAAATATAATGCCTGCCAGGTGTGGTGGCTCACGCCTGTAATCCCAGGACTTTGGGAGGTCCAGGTGGAAGGACTGCTGAGCCCGTGAGTTTGAGACCAGCCTAGGCAACACGTCGAGACCCTGGCCCTATTAAATATATATATTGGGTTAGCCTCCTCCACTGAGGGAGAGACAGAGTAGCTGTTGTCTCACCATATCAGGAGTTCCTGTGACCTTCTGCTGGAGTCCCATCACATTATGCAAAAGTACAGTGGATGACACACAGAAAATGGGCAGGAGGCCATAAATGTAGCCTCTTCCACCCCCAGCAATTCCCCAGGCCACCCCAACCAGAGTCCTGCATGGGAGGATTCCTTCCCAAAGCTACATTTCCCTGCACATATGGCCCAAATTTATAAGGTTCCACTCTGCAGAGTATAGAACTCAAGCCCAGATGGAAAAGAATAAGTCACAACTAAACTAACTGATGATGATGCAATCCTAAAAGAGAATCTTGGGAAGGTAGACATATAGGGTGCAGATACTGCCTTGAAAAATCCAGCGATGTCCAAAGCTTCCAAGATGCACCCTCTAGACTATGTATTCAGTTTCCTCCAGGACTCCAACAAACAAAAGCATACAACAATGAGGGCCTGCCAGCCCCTTTATTCAGTGTGGAAACAGATATCTGATTCTGAAGGGCTGCTAGAAGGCATGAAGATTTGGATGAGTTGCTCACCCTGCCAAGAAAATGAACGCAAGCTGGGAAGAGCAGAGATAGAGCCCTTCAACAATGGCCTTTTCAGAGAAGAAATCCCCTCCCACTCCAGAAAGGGTCTGCTCAATACCTGTGTACTCCCCAGGAAGCCTGAGTGTGCCACAGAAGCAGCACTGTGGTAGGAGCTTGGCCACTATGGACAGCAATGCCAACATCTACCGCTTGATCCAAAAGATGGAGATAATCCTGAACCCACTCTTTCAACACGTCCTAGCTGCTTAACAAGATGAACCTGCTTTCTGTGGAGCAGAACTAAGAAGCAGGTGAGTGAGTCCCATGGAGATAAAGGCTAAATCACAGGTACTCCCTTCCCCCCAAACACAAAATATGGCAATTAAGTTCCAATATATTGTGGACCAGAACTTGGATGCTGTTCTAGTTATCTACTGCTATGTAAAACAAAAACAAAAACAAAACCAGCAACAAAACATCTCAGTAGTTAAAACAATGAAAGTCATTTTGCTCATAAATCTGCCATTTTGACAGGGCTTGGAGGGTACAGTTCATCTCTGCTCAATGTGGTATCAACTGAAGCAACTGGGGTTGAGTCTCCACTTTCAAGGATGGGTCACTCTTATGGCTGGCAACTTGGTGCAGTCAGCTAGGAGCAAAGCCAGAGCTGGCATCTGGGGCTTTAGTTCCTTTCCACATGAGCTTCTCCATAGGTCTTCTTGAGCTTCCTCACAATATGGACAACTGGGTTTAAGAGTGAATATGTTGAGAAGGCTGGGCAGAGGCTGAAAGCTTTCCTCTTACCTCATTTCAGGAGTCCTAACCCTAGTGTCACTGCATTCTTTTTAACACTAAGTCAGCTCAAAATCAAGGGCAGGGGAATTAGCAGCCACTTCTCAATGGGAGGAGTGTCAAAGAGTTTCCTGCCCTCTTTAATCTACCACTGGTGGGGCCCTGTGTGTGGCTAAACAGCTCTGCCTAGAAGACTGCTCAGGTGTGTTTGAGCTTGTTTGTCATTGCGCCTCATCAGCAAAATGCCATATTCACTCTGTTAGGAGAGAACACAGACTACATGAATTCAGTCAGACTTTGAAACCCATGTTCGCCAAATCACCATTTGAGTTGAATCCATCCACTGTCCTCATATCCTTACAAATCCTTATGCACGATACTTTCACTGACTTACCTTTTAGAGGCCTAATGCCTAAGAGGAAAAAGCACTCTACCCCAAACTGAACACATCATATCAGAAATCTGGAAAAACTAGTGGACTCATTTAGAATTCATAATATTATTGTGGAATTTCGCAAGTTCAGTAGCCTAGTGGTTTTACAATTTTGCTAACTTAGAAACGTAGAATGTAGCTACAGTAGAAGCCATCTGGGTATTGTCTTAATTCAGCCAACAAGGACTCCAGCTTCACTAACTATATGACATAGACTTCCCTCCTGCACAGCAGCCACTGTTCATTTGCACAAGGTCTGAAACTAGAATGCCTCATGTGCAGTATAATGCAGACTGTTCTGATTTTCATGAATTATTTTTGAACATTATTGATGGATTTTTTTCTGTTGAACCTGTAGGCCTAAGATATTAAAATTTAGACATGCTCAGGGATTTAATGAAGCACTCTATCTTCTTCTCTCCCATAAGCACTCACACATACACGCACACAGACACACACACACACTCCTCATGGGCACCATACATTTCTTCTTGATTTACAAAATAATCCCCATAAATAGGTAGAACTCTTATGTACCTATCATAATTAAAAATAATTTTTAAACCCTGAAGTGAGGTAAAGGGGACCATGTTCATCATTTTTGTGGCTGGACAGAAGAAATTGCAGGAGCAGCCATGACATTCCCAGCTGGTTCCCCATTTGCGCTTTCCCCTACTCTGAGTTCTGCCAATAGATACAAGCACAGGCCTTATCCAGCTGTGGTGGTGACATTCTGCACCCTGGAAGCAATTCTGGCCTCTGAGATGTGTCTACAGAGAACTCTAAGCCTCAGAAAAATTGCCTTAAGGGACTGTGGGCCTATAGCTCTGCAAGTGTAATTATTTAATGACTTTTAAAAATCATATCTGCCCTTGTTTAGAGAAACACTCTAAAAATTTTTAAAGTCTCTTTGTAATGCAGAGAATACTACAAATTTTCTGAAATTGTTGCTTGGTTGTTTTCCTTAATGCCAATACCATGTAAGACTTCTACCTCCAAAATATGGGAGAGGATTCATTCCAGAACAATGTAATGCAGCAGTAACCCCAGAAGCTGCCTCCTGCCCTTAGTCCACTCCATCAGGAAATGTCTTCCCCCTCTTCTGTCTTCTCATTTGTCTTTAGTTTTCTATCCCTGTAGTGGAGAAAACTCCAAGTGATAGTGGAACAGAATACTTATTATTTTTCCATAATTTAATGTGTTTCAGAAAATACATTGGCAACCATTATTTTTCTCCTTCTAAATTCTTTGATCTAATTTTATGATCTGGTGTTATTGTCTTTGTTTCCTTATTTCTTTTCTTTTTTTTCCCCCTTTGGTCTTTGTGTCATAAAAGGCAAGAGAAGGAGCACAGATGTATTCTGAGTTAAAATAAAAGTGTGGTAAGACACCATAAATGGTATAACCATTTCCTCTGTTCATAAGTTTTAGAGGATTGTGTGAAATTAGTTGTGAATGCACTAATTCTTCCAGCCCTGCTTCAGTTCACTCTGGCCATTTCTATAGAAACTTTTCTCAGGCCAGTTTTCCTTGTGCATCTCATGGGATAATCGGGCAGTGAACAAAGCCACATCCAGAAGTCCCCTTCCCCCCTGCCCCTAGATCTCTGATTTCTGGCCCTGTTAACCAGGGTCCAGGCTGTGCTGGCTCCCCATGGGCCACCCTGGCTGCCATGCATGACAGCATCTGGCCCTTTATTAAGTGGTGACAGCCGCCTGATTGCATATTACTTTTCCCATCTAAGCAAAATTGTTGGCATTCCACGGGAGCCATTTGCTGTATAATGCACCACCTGGTCCTTTGGGATAAGAAAATAATTGATTATTTTTGAAGACTCTTAACTCATCCTGCCGGCTGCACCACATGAAGAGAGGGGGCCCTAAACTTGTGCGACAGCCAAGCTTTCACTAAAATGAAGGAAGCGGCTGAGCTTCATGAAACCAACAGTTCCCTCCTAATTAACTTGTTTTTTAAAAAACAGATTGTGATAAAATGATTGCTATATGCCAGGCACCATTTTAAGGATTTTATAAATGTTAGCTCATTTATCCTCAAAGCAACCCTGATCTGAGGGGGTGGGAGGTGGGACAGAAATGAGGAATGTTGGGAATGAGGAGTGTTGGGAATGCTCTGTTTCTTGGTCTGGATGCTGGCTGCATAGATGTGTTCTGTTTGTGAAGATTTGTCCACTCTACACTTATAGGTACTTATGTATGCATCTTTCAAAAGAATTAAAACAAATTCCACTTGATGCTATTATTTTTCCCCTTCTACTGATGGGAAAACTGAGGCATGGAGCTTGCGTATGGTCACATAGCTGAAAATGGTACCCTGGAATCGGAACCCAGACATTCAGATTCTGGACTCCAGACTCTCACTTTCTCTTCACACTGGCCCTCTGAGCATGGTATTCTGGGGAGGAACTCTGGCCAGGGAGGAGGGATGAGAAACACCTGCTGTGAGAAGGGATCCCTGTGAGAAATTAGAAGGGATCCCTACAGTGAAGGAGGCCTCCTTTGGTCATCAGCTTGCTCATTGTTTACAGATCATTCTCTGGAGAAATTAAGTTTCAACCCAGGAACCAGAGAATACAGCGCTGGCTTGGCCAAAGCGAAGCTGCCAACACAATGAGAATAAGAGAATGAGAATGGCATCCACCAAAATACAGGCAGGACAGGGAGCCAGTCGGCAAGGTGGAAGGGGAGTCAAAGATGCACTAGATCACCAGAAAGCTGGTAAGGAATTAGTCAGGAGTGGCCCCCAGGGGGAACAGCAGGAAGATGCTGAATCCAGGACATAGAATAACACAGAGACTCAAAGCAAAGCATGTTCTGCAACCCTCTGGCTCCATAGGTGGTTGGTAGAAAGTGTGTTCATCAAGAAGTGAAATAAAAATAACTGAGTTAGTTTTGTGCTGCTTTCCATCATTCTAGTACGAATGAAACACGGGTGCAGGTACAAGCTACAAAATATAAATTGCTTCCATGGTTTCACATACCAGTTGAATGTTCTTATATTTGCACATAAAGCTGACATTACATAAAGTTTATGCTAGTGTAAAATTTTAATTTTTCTTCACTTAGAACATTAAATAGCAAATTTTAAAACCCATCCAAAGTAAAAAAAAAAAAAAAAAAAAGACTCCAGAAGACTCCAGATGAAATTTTTAAAAAGCTTTGTACTTTAGTAACCTTAATGGCCTTTTTTTCCTGTATTTTGCACAAGACCTCAGAAATTATGGAGCTAGCCCTGCCTATAGAGGAGCAGCACTAGGGAATTTCAAGGGGGTTCTGGAATTATTTTATGCCTTGACTGTGGTGATGGTTGCCCTCAGATAACTCTACATGAAAGAGGTAAATTTTACTATATATAAAGTATCTCAATTTTTTTAATGGGGGAAACATTTTAAATATTAAGGGCTGATTGCATATGCCTTTCGTGGCTTTTATTGACAATGAGAGTTAAATCCAACAAGCCTGCATTTGAGTTTGAAATCTGTGAAATTGCCACTCAGTACAACAAAATAATGAGTTCCGAGTGGCTATTTGTTCCTTCAACTTTTGGATAATTGTGCTAATCAGAACCTCTTGCCTTCTCAGAATCCCTGCCTGGCTTTGCTTATTTTTACCCCAGACAGAGCTGGCTGGTGAAGACCACTTTCTCTCAACAGTAGAGCATCCCTGGACAGGGATGACCCAGGTAGATGCTGGGTGCAGTAAGGATGGGCTACATGCTGACCTGACACCTGAATCCTCACATGACACGTTCTCCCTGAAGGGGTGGCCAGGATTCTGGGGGCCTCAACAGGGCCTGCCTGCTCGCCTGAAATCTCCCTTGAGGGCTCAACTCCACAAATCTCCCTTTAGAGCTCAAAGTACAGGGTTCCATCCATTTACCGTCCTGCAAGGTGAGCAGAAGCTTTGAAAGCTGGGTCTCCCTGTCTCCATTTCACACTGTCCTTAGGACCCAAGTTGCATCTCCTTCCAGGCGCTTATGACTCTCAACCATGTGGTGAATCTCTCCAATATGCTTGGTTCTTGGTAACATTTGTCCAAAGAGTGGATGAATAACCTGTGAATAACCTCAGATCCAGCTGCTCTCGACAGCCAATTCTCCACCTCATTGCCTCATTTCTGTACTGCAGGATCCCAGGCTCTCATTATCTGAAGCAATTTGCAAAATTTCATATACTTAACAAAGAGTGAGCCCAGAATTTGAACCAAGGCACCCTCAACCCCAATGCACACATATTCCACCTCCCCCGACAGCAATAGGAGGGACCACAGCTCATCATCAATGTGTCCAGTCATTCAATTTGTATTTTCCTCTGCAAGTTTCACTCAACTAATAAAAGACTCAGAATGTTGGGACAAAAGTCTGGCTCTATGTTGAGGGAAAGGCACTTGCCTTGGAAAGCCATGGGGTTGAACAATTACCACCCTGGGAAAGTTGGGATCATGTCACCTTCCTGGTGGTTTGAATGATATGGTATTTTTGAAGGTCTTAAATGTTTTAAAAATAGATTAGGGAGGATCATGGGTGCCATTTAGGGAGTGGGGTTGCAATTTTAAATGGGGTGATCAGGACGGGCCTCATTGAAAAAGTGACTTTTGAGCAAAGACTTGAGGGAGTTGAGGAAGTTAATCCAGGGCCACCTGAGGTAAAGGCGTTTGAGAGTAGGAGCTGACAAGTGCAAATGCTCAGGTGCAGTGTGCCCGGCATAAACAACAAGCAGTAGGGGCTCAGTGCAGCCAGGAGCAGAGCCAGCAGGGCTGAGCAGTCAGGCAGGTCAGAGCCCACTGTAAGGACTTTGGCTTTTACTCTGAGTGACCAGAAGAGACTTTGAAAGACTTTGAAAAAACTGTATTTATGTTTTGCAGGATCGCTTTAGATGCTGTGTTAAAAGCACAGGATAGAAGCAAGGAGACAAGCTCTGAAGCTAATATCAAAATCCATCCAAGTGAGAGGCAGTGGTGGTTCAGACTAGGAGGCTAGCAATGGAAGTGATGGCAAGTGAAGAAATTCTGGAAGAGAGAGAAAGAGAGGGGGGGGGTGTGTGTGTGTGTCTGTATTTTTGAGACAAGGTCTTACTCTGTCACCCAGGCTGGAGTGCAGTGGCACCATCGTGGCTCACTGTAGCCTCAACCTCCTGGGTTCAAGCAATCCTCCTGCCTCAGCTTCCCAAGCAGCTGGGACTACAGGCATGCACCACCACACCTGGCTAATTTTTTTATTTTTTGTAGAGATGAGGGTCTCGCTCTGTTGCTCAGGCTGCTCTCAGACACCTGGCCTCAAGTGATCCTACAGCCTCAGCCTCCCAAAGTGCTGGAATTATAGGTGTGAGCCACTACCCCTGGCCCTGGATAGCCTTTAAATGGGAACCCAAAAGGGTGCTCTTACAATAGGAAGTAGAATGTGAAAGGAAGACAGTAGACGCCAATTTTCAGGAACCTGAGGAAGTAGAAGGTTGAAATTGCCATCAACTGAGAAGGAAAAGTTTATGGATAAAGTAAGTTTTGGGGGGAAGATCCAGAGTTCAGTGTTGGACATAATGACCTTGAGATGCCCGTAAAACTTCCAAGCAGAGAGGTCCGGTGGGGCAGCTGAGTATATCAGACTCATGAGAGTTCTGCTTGGAGATGGCAAACGTAGCCATGTCACGGAGGGCGGTGTAGGGCCAGAAGCGGTGCAATATCTTTTCTCCCCATCATAAAGATCACAGCTGACCCTTTTATAACAAAAGACAGGTTAACAAGAAGAAAGAAAAATAGACTTTTTAAATAAAAGCGTTACATGACATGGGGGCCTTCAGAATGAAGACCCAAAGACTCAAGGAAAAACTCCATTTGTATGATTGGACAAAAAAGGTATGATCTAATGGTAGACGGATGCGGGGAAACCCAGCAAAGCCTGTCTGTTCAGATTCTTCTCGGTGCTCCTCACAGCATTTCTTCTTCCAGGGTATGGGGCGGGACCCCACCTCGAATGAGGGTCCTATGTATGACCTACTATCAGACAAGGGTAGGCCAGAGAATTTCTTTATGGCCATCTCTTACACAGAAAGGTGGGGTACAATTACAGTAATAATTCTAGTTGCTGTGGCTGACTTTGGGGAAAAAGCGTTCTAGTTTTTATGACATGCCTAGAGGAAGAAGAATTCTGATTTCCATGACTTGCTTCCAGGAAGAATGAGGGGCAGGAGGCAGGAGGGCAGGAGAAGGTCAGAGAGACTCTGGTTCTGAGGTTGCTTCTGATGTCTTCCAATGTCCTTTAGTTCAAAGTACTCAGCATGCCCAGGCACCATACTTTGGGGTGGCATTTTTTTTGAGCCCCAAACAGAGGAAAAAAAGATGAGGTCTAGCCTATAAGTGAAGAATTTGGAGGAGCTGGCCAGCTTATCTGCAGTGACAGGAGGAAAATGAGATTATGAGGGTGGTGTGGGGTAGGGACACTGCTTGTGGAAATTTTTGGATTATCTCTGACTGCTTTCATTTTCTCATTGCAGTAGGAAACAAGGTCATGAGTTGAGTGAGAGTAAGAATGGGGTGGAGGTGATGGAGGTTATATAATGCTATAACCTTCTAGTCTCACTCCTGTATCTTAATTTTGTTTCCTATGTCTTTCCCTATGCAGAAGTTCTTCATTTTTATAAAGTCATTTCTGTTAACAATTTCCTTTACAGTTTTAGGATTTCGGTCTTATTTAGGAGGTCCTCCCTCAGACAAAGATTATAAAATTATTCTCCTGTATTTTCATCTGGTACTATTATAAATCATCTAGATCTCTAATTATTCCTTAATTTAATTTTGTCTATGAGATATGGTAGAAACTGACTTTCTTTCCCTTACAGGAATGGTAAATTATCTAATACCATTGGTTAAATGGCCCATCCTTTTTTCCACTGACTTGAAATATTAACTTTATCAGTTACTGAATTTCCATATATAATTTGGTCTATTTCTGAACTCTAACCTATTCTGTTCAATCTCTATATTCTTAATCCAATACTATAACATTTTAATTATTGTGTCTTTACAGTATCTATTAGTCTGTTTTTATGCTGCTGATAAAGATATACCTGAGACTGGGTAATTTATACAGGGAAAAGAGTTTAATGGACTTTCAGTTCCATATGGCTGGAGAGGCCTCACAATCATGGTGGAAGGTGAAAGTCATGTCTTACATGGCGGCAGACAAGAGAAGCGAGAACTTATACAGGGGAACTCCTCTTTATTAAACCATAAGATCTCATGAGACTTATTCACTGTCACGAGAACAGCATGGGAAAGACTTGCTCCCATGATTCAATTACCTCCCACGAGGGAAACTTATGAAGTTTCATAAAGAACCTTGGAATTTGTATTAGTATAGCATTGAATTTAATATTAAATTTAGGAAAAGTGACAATTTTACAATACAGGGTTCTTCTCACCAACAAATATGCTAATATTCTCCACGTTTAAATGTCCCTTCTATGTTCATCTGAAAATTTTATAAACTGTTAATTGATTGAGTCACAAAGGATTGTCAGCCCCAAACAGACCCCTTCACTCTCCTTTTTAGTCACTACTCTCCCATGGTAAACATGATTCTTCGTCAGTAAATTTTAATAATTGCATTTAGTTAGAACTGGAATATTTTGTTCACATTTATTTTCAAGTAGTTTATAGATTTCATAGATCTGGCAATTGAGATTTGTAAAAAATTAATTGCTATTGATGTGTGGGAAAATCTTTTTTTTTTTTTATTTTTAGTTTCTATTTGACAAATATACTAAACTTTCTCAAAAGTTCTCACCATTATTGTTGCTGTTGTTGAAGTTATTGGTAGACCATCATGTTATCTGCAGACAATGACAGTTTCAGCTCTTTGGTTCCTGACGAAAGCTCTCTCCTCACCAAATTTTACCCAGGCTCCTCTGAGCTCCCTTCTCAACTAAGCCCCCCACATTGACACTTCTCCTGTCTTCAGCCTGCCTAGCCCATTTTTAGCAAGAATCCTGCTAATTCAGTTTAGAGAAAATCCCCCACCCTTGATAATTGATTGTTCTGGCCTGTCTTTGGCAAGAATCCCCCCAACCCTTGATGTCTCCTCTTAGTAATTGCCCACCTACTGACTCCTTCACTGTGCGTATCAGCTATAAATCTCCGGCTGTCTTTGCTCTATGTGGAGTTGAGCATCTCTCTCCCTGACTGGAATAGTCTTAAATGAAGTATTTCTTAACATTTTAACAAGTGTCAGAATACTTTTTTCTTTAACATTCCTCATTTTATTTCACTAGCTAGACTGCCTAGTGAAACCACCTTTGCAAAGATTATGGCAATGCAAGAAGTCTAGCAAGGCTAACTCCGTCTTGCCTCTAGCCTCACAAGCTAGTTGTTTTCACTCATTCCTGGGTGTAGGTCAAGTTAACTGTGGAAGGAATTTGGCTGATACTTTAACTTGAAAGCAAGGATGGTAGTAATAGCCCCTCCCTAGAACTAACCCCCTTCTTGCTCAGGGACCTAAAACAGCCTTTATAAGACTAATGAAAGGCCATAAGATTATGATTATAGAAAGGGTCTGAATTCTGCTAAAATGTAGGTATAATTTCTATAATCCTTAACTGCTCAGAAGTTATGTAGCCAGAGGTCACAAGATTTGTGACTTCCTCTGTTGCACCTATAGATAACATCACTGCTGTAGACCTACAATTCGTATTTTGAGATGTTTTTCAGATTTTTGCATTCTGGCAACCCCACCTGGACTCACATAACTCATGATTCAACTGGTCTCGTGGCCACCCCACCACCACCCAGAAGTGGGCTCAGTGCACAAGGACTGTTTTCCACGCCCTCTATCATTGCATTCCTAGACAATCAGCTGCACCTATTCCCTATTCCCCCACCCATCAAACTATCCTTGAAAAATCGTAACCTTGGAGCCTTTGGGGAGACTGATTTGAGTGATAAGTCCAGTTCTTCTACATGGCTGTCCTCACATTAATTAAACTGTTTCTTTACTGCAATACTACAGTCTCAGTGAAGTGGTTTTCTCTGTGCAGTGGGCAGGAACACCCCATCAGGCAGTTACACCAGCATATTGATGAGCAGGTTCTGTGGACAGTGAGGTCCTTGTCTTATCATTACCTTTGATGGGGATAGCTCCACTGTTTCACTAGCATATGTCTAGGCTTGTTTCTTTTTCCTAATATTTCCATTTCTCATTTCCTCAGGTGGTGGACTCTTTTTTTCTCCTCCTTTTGTCTTTCTTTCCTTCTTGCTGCTTGTCCTCCTAAATATCCTACTTAAAGAATATAGAGGGGCCAGGTGTGGTGGCTCATGCCTATAATCCCAGCACTTTGGGAGGCCAAGGCGGGCAGATCACGAGGTCAGGAGTTTGAGACCAACCTGGCCAGCATGGTGAAACCCCGCCTCTACTAAAAAAAAAAAAAAAAAATAGCCAGGCATGGTGCCTCACGCCTGTAGTCTCAGCTACTCGGGAGGCTGAGACAGGAGAATTGGTTGAACCCAGAAGGTGGAGGTTGCAGTGAGCCAGGATCATGCCACCACACTCCAGCCTGGGTGACAGAACAAGACTCAATCTCAAAAAAAAAAAAAAAAGAAAGAAAAAGAATATAGAGCAATATAGAACTCCCATATTTACCACCCATATCCTTAAGCTTTCTCTCATATTTTCTTCCTTTTTTCTGGTTTATTGCTGAAGTTTATTTCTCATCCATTTAAAAAAAAAATTAGCAACTGTATTTTTAATTAAAACAGAAAACCTTTTTCTTATTCTCTAGTTGCTTTTTTCACAGCGGTTCTTTTTATATGAAATTATTTTATAGCAATAATTTCTCAAAATGTTCCCCAGGTAATTCTGTGAAAAGTTTTTGTTTTGTTTTGTTACATTCTTGAATAAACAACATGAAGTTAAACTAAGGCAGACAGGAAGAGTGGAAAGGAGATAAAAGATTTGAGAAAAACTAGGTAACTATAATTGATGGTACTGAGGGAAGGATTGAGGTGAAGAGTGAAGAAACAGGGAAAGACAGTAAAGTTAGGGTTGAGGTTTTTTGTCTAAGCTATTGCTGGAATTCAGGACATGCTGCCCCCAAATATGACTGTAGGAGACCAGAATATACCACCCCAAATATGCCTCTTCTGCATGAGGATTATTTTGAGTGGATTATTTTGAGAAACTACAGAACTACTATGAAAACAAGAACAGAAGTGTTACCCTTTTGTTAGAGATATTTACATGTATAAAGGAAATCTCCATTTATAATGGTGTCTCCCTCTCTGAACCAAGAAGAGAGGAATTATTCTAATTCCCTAGGCGCACTTATCAGTGGAGAAGGCATGAGCTTAACTCCGCATAACAAGCCTTGTTCATGTTTACTGAACTTTTCCTGGTCACCTCATCTTAATGAGGCTTTCTCCACACCCTTCTTTCTTTATTTCAGCAAATGATAGTATTTAAGCCTGGAAGTCAAAGCCACCTCTCTGGGTTCTACTTTAAAGATTTATCAGTGTTTCCCTGAGTATCTCCCATGGGAACGTGTTATTCCACTCTGTTTTTCTTTTGTTACAAATAAAGGGAATAACTATTTTTCCTCCCTTACCCTATTTATGTATTTAATAGCTCCTGAAAGTAAGGTCTGAAAATTAGCTAACAATGTTTAGAAACAATTTTTTTACTCTGTTGTTTTGCTTTGATAAGAAAAAAGTTTTCACAAATTTAGTGTAAAGATCAAATTGGCTATTATTAGGGATTCACGAACTAGGCAGCATCTCATCTAAATATTTAGAAAGGGTACTCCATTGGGCATTGAAGAACTGTCAGTTTGCAACTGTCCAACTGATTCTTCCTGCCTGCTGCACAAATAAAGACCACGGCATTGCAGTGAAGAAAGAGTTTCGTTGACACAAGGCTGACCATGCCATATGGGAAAAAGAGTTATTACTCGACTCGATCTCCCCAAAAATTCAGGGATCGGGTTTTTAAGGATAATTTGGTGGGTAGTGGGTGGGAAAGTGGGGAGTGTTGATTGGTCAGCTTGAAGATGAAATCAGAGAGAGGTGAAGCTGTCCTCTTGCACTGAGTCAGTTCCTCAGTGGGGACTACAAGACAAGATAAGTCAGTTTATTGATCTGGGTGGCAACAGCTGGTGCATCAGAATGTAGGGTCTATAAACTATCTCAAGCACTGATCTCAGGTTTTACAACAGTGTCTCTTAAACCTTAATTTTGAATCTTGCGGCCAATTTATTAGCCCTGCAAAAGCAGTCTAGTCCCCAAACAAAAATGAGATTTATTTTGATAAAGGGCTGTTATCATCTTTGTTTCAAAGTTAAACTATAAACTAAGTTCCTCCCAAAGGTATTTCAGCCTCTTCCCAGGAATGAACAAGGACAGCTTGGAGGTTAGAAGCAAGATGGAGTCGGTTAGGTCAGCTCAGTTATAACCTTTACAAAGGCAGCTTTGGGTTTCTATAAGATAGCTTGAGCAAGAACAAGAAAACAGTTTAATACAAAAAAAAAAGCAGATTGGTAAAAAATCAGATTATTTCAGGTTACTTTCCTATTTCAGGTTACTAAATCAAAGGGGACTTCCTCATAATGCTGGCTTAAACTGGCTTGTTTAGGGATTTCTCTATTCTCTCTCTTTCTTGCTCCCAATTTCTTAAAAGGTCAGATGAACGACTTACTTTTGGTTTGGTGGTATAGAACTTTAGCATGAGTGACTACATTTTGGTTTCATCTATTCTGTTGGGGCCTTGTACAGGAAGGAGCTCAGTCCAGAAGAGTGAGCTCTCACAAATTTCACTGAACAATTTTAAAATATTTTTTAGCAGGGCAAAGCACTAAGGTATTGACTTCCTTGGTGAGGAATCTTAAGAATGAGGAAGTCTGTGGCATTCAACCTGTTTTTTTCATGTTGATGGCTGCTCAATGTCCCCAAGCTTTGTCATACATTTCACACTAGAAATAAAAATAAAATCCTGAGCCCCCCAACAGACTGAAACAACCCATTCTTGGCCAAGTGGACCCAAGAGAAACATTGAAAACTGAGTTCCTGGCCATGATGGGATGGAAGGTCAGACACATCTCATTATACTCTCACCTTTACTAACCACCATTAGTCTTTCTTTCCTAAGGTCTAAACAGAAACCAGCCCTTTGCAAAGAGTCACTCCACCTCTACTATCAACCAACTGCCTGATGCTTCCCCTCCCCTTTCAGGTTACAATACAACAACCAACCAGCATTCCTTCCTGATAAGAAACCCCTGACCATAGGGTAGTTCTAGCCAGTCTACGGAGAATGTGCAGCAAGGGTTTTCAAATCCTCTGCTTCACCTTTTGATGTCAAAAGCCTGAAAACCGCACCCTTGGATCATGTTAATGCCACCATTTTTTGAACAGGGGACCCACAAAAATGCATGAAACTCAATTGCACATGTGCACTTTTCTTCTTTCATAAATATTCATGACTCCTAAAGCTTATTAAATATGTATATTCAGCCACATCACTCAGCATGTTCCTATTCCCTTTGCCTCTCCCTTGAAATGCTTGTTTCTGGCTTCTGGCTGGAGGCTACGATTCTCAGCCTGACAGAATGGCCACTCTGCAGGCTGCAGCGCTTTATGCAAAACAAAGCTCACCTTTCCAGATTTATGAACCTTGTCATCCTTCAGTTGACAACACTGTGGGAAGACTGAGTATTACAACATCAAGGCGAAAACTTAAATTTGTTAAGAGAGTAAGTCTCATGTATTTTTTACCACAATTAAAAGAAAAAAGACTCAGGCAATTGCTTTTTTTTTTTTAAGCTGGGGTCTCACTATATTGCCCAGGTTGGTCTAAAACCTTTGGGCTCAAGCAATCCTCCTGACTCAGCAGGCGTGAGCCACCTCACCCAGCCAGACAACTGCTTTTAAAAAATATGTGAACAGCCTCTATGTTTTTATAAACCAAAACTCGTAATCTAAGGGACGCTTCATAGTATTGTGGAAAAGACACCAGGGGCTTGGTTCTGCTTCTAACCTTCTCTTTTGGCAAGTATTTTAACTACTGTGCTCAATTTTCTTATCTGCAAGATGGAGATCAAAGAATGCCCTTCACAGGATTATAAGTGAGGATTGATGTAAGTACAACACTGATATACAGGCAAATATTAGTTATTATTTCAGTTATCTTGTAACTCTTGACAATAATTTCCTAGTCACAGCTTTATTATTTCCATTTCTAAGCTTTTCTTATGTGAAATTCTCAGCCTAGTGTTTCTGTGAATTAACAAGCACTCTCAACAACAGAAAAAAAAAAAACTAAAGGAAAAAAGGGCTCTCAAGAATTCTTTCTATTCCCTGAATTCTCTCATTAAGCCTTATAACAACAGAAGCATTTACCAAAATTGCTAGTTGACTCTAATTTAATATGCCTGCATGAACACAAATTCTTAATAATAATTTTGTGTTTGATTTCTGCTTCTCTTGGTAGCCTCAGAAGCTGAATGAGAGTCAATATTTCACAGGAGCATCAGAAAGCATCTGAAATGACACATCACTGAGCTCAGAAGAGTGTCCAGTTCAAGGTTACTGAAGTCTGTCCAGACAAATAATTGCAGATAGTATCAGGAAATCAACTTTCTCCTTACCTTCTGCTGAAAAAAGGAACTATGAAAACAGGATGATTGTTCACTGGGTGTGGTAGAAATGCTACACAGAATGACCATGGAAAGCTAAATATTATTATAATAATAATAGTATTATAATACTATTACAGCTTGAGGTTGCAAAGTACCTTCCTTCAGACTGAAGTCTGTCTCTGATGGGAACAAATCTTTAGAATAATAAAGCACCAAATTTGCCCTTCAGTGGACAATCAAGCATAGAATCAAGAACTACCTCACCATCTCCACCTCCCTGACACCAGATACCCTCCTGGATGTAGCTAGGACCCTGGGGGAGGAGGGTTAGGAAACAGAAGAGGTAGGGAGACCAGAGTCAAAAGGGACTATGGGTGCCATATGAGGCTCATAATTCTGTGAGGTCAGGGGGAAACCCAATGGGAAGAATAAGGAAATGTCTCCTACCGTCCTCCATATATTCTGTGCTGTCATGACCAATAGGATTGTTTTATTTCTAATAAAGAAATCTATTGGCCGGGAGCAGTGGCTCATGCCTGTAATCCCAGCACTTTGGGAGGCCAAGGCAGGTGGATCACGAGGTCAGGAGATCGAGACCATCCTGGCTAACATGGTGAAACCCCATCTCTACTAAAAATACAAAAAAATTAGCCTGGCGTGGCGGCGGGCACCTGTAGTCCCAGCTACTTGGGAGGCTGAGGCAGCAGAATGGCGTGAACCTGGGAGGCGGAGCTTGCAGTGAGCCGAGATCACGCCACTGCACAGCAGCCTGGGCGACAGAGCGAGACTCCATCTCAAAAAAAAAAAAAGAAAAAAAGAAATCTATCATTCCACTAGGCATTCAAGGTATAACAATGGGATAATTATATCAACAGTCACCATTTTGCATGCTTTCTCTGCCCAGACAGTAGATTGACTTCTACATTCCTTATATCATCTAATCCATTAAATTATGTATTAGTTATCTATTGCTACCTAACATGCTACCCCAATAGTTAGCAGCTCAAAACAATAAACATTTATTGTCCAACACACAATTTCTGGAGGTCAAGAATGTGAGAATGGTTTGGCTGGTGGTGGCTCAGACTCAGAGGCTCTCATAAGGTTCTAGTTAAGATATCAGCCAAGGATATTGTCATCAAAAGGCTTTACTAGGGTTCATGGATCTTCTCTGTATGCCTGGCAAGGTAGCACTGTTGGCAGGAGATCTCAGTTCCCTGCCGTGTGGGCTGCTTAAGTGTGGGGCTACTTGAGCGCCCTCACAACATGGCAGCTGGCTTCCCCCACAGCAAGAGTCAAGAGAGAGCAAGTCACTATTTGTTTTATAACCTAGCCTCAGAAGTCACATTCTGTCATTTCCATGACATCCTACTGCTCACACAGGTCAGCTGTATTCTGTGTGAGAGGGGACTACACGAAAGCATGAATACCAGGATGGGGGATCACTGTGGAACATTTTGAAGTCTGGTAACCTCGGGAGAGTGTGATTATCCCCATTTCACAGTAGAGGAAAGTGAGGCACAGAAAGATAAGTCCGTTTGCCCAAAACACACAGCTGGTGTGTGGCAGAGCTAGGATTTGAATCCTGGTCTCAGTGACTGCAACACCATGCAGAGGCAACACTGAAGCCTGAACTGTGGTTAAGTGACAAGTTGGGTTGGGGCTTTAACACCATCAGGGCATGATGAGCATATGGGTTTCATGTGTTGGCCTGGCAGTTCAACCTCCACTTGCAACATTGATTCCATCACAAAATAAACTCTAAATCCGGGATATACAACCTGCACATTTTGGAACCCAACCTGCTAGTAAAATGAGAATTGCCTGTGTCATCAATTTCCAAGCATTCATCTGCAGTAAATAATTATAATGTGCACTTAAATGTACAGCAGGAATCTCACTGATTTATATCCACCAAATTGCTAATGGGTCAATTATGAATGTTATATTTTGGAGGAATAACTATGCCTGTCATTCTCTATTTATCAATAACGTCTAAAGTTTCTTCCAACTCTAAAATGTCCTGATTCTTTGATCACAAGAAATTAAGCTATTTTATTTATTCTCTACTTCTTAGTTTCCTATAAATATGCAAAACTACTCATTATCAAGAGAACTACTTGAGGACATTAAAACTGGAACAGTAAAAGCCCAAGAGAAGCTCATCTTATTCATTAAAATTCAAAACCTTATTAAATGCTCCTTGATTTTGGCATAAATACTTCATGTAATGGTTTATATGTCTTTTGTTGCATCTGCCAGCCTTTTCCAGTCTCCATTCTGAACACAATAAAAACTAATTTTTCTGCCATTCTGTTTCTCTAGATGAACACTTTTACACATCTCTAAGGCAGTGGTAATTTGCATTCATAAGAAAGATTCCGGCTGAGCACGGTGGCTCACCCCTGTAATTCCAGCACTTCGGGAGGCTGAGGGGGGCGGATCACGAGGTCAGGAGATCGAGACCATCCTGGCTAACATGGTGAAACCCCATCTCTACTAAAAAGACAAAAAGTTAGCTGGGCGTGGTGGCAGGCGCCTGTAGTCCCAACTACTCATGAGGCTGAGGAGGGAGAATGGTGTGAACCTGGGAGGTGGAGCTTGCAGTGAGCCGAGATGGCGCCACTGCACTCCAGACTGGGCGACAGAGCAAGACTCCATCTCAAAAAAAAAAAAAAAAAAGAAAGAAAGAAAAGAAAGATTCCAAGATGTACAGAATCCTGAAGTGACTTCTGATTTGCCAATGGAAAAATAATTATGTGACAATATCAAGGTGACTTTGGTGTACTTTAAAAACTAATATGTCATATAACCATAATTACTTAGTAACTGTTTAATCCAAATGCTCCATTCTGTACTTAGGCTAGACAATGGGAAATTTGCCATTTAAAAGGAAAATTAAGATTGTAAAATGTAAGTGACTCATCTACTTTCTCAAAAATGACTTTAAATGCTTAATTTATTAATCCATTTTCTGTTTTGCTATGTACCTCCTAACATTTAACCTTCCTGTTTGTGATTACTTTCCACTTGAAAAAGTAGGTAGATTTATAAAGGACAATTGCCTACTAGAGATTAATGAGTCAGAAAATGAGAACAGCTGAGTTTTCAACCAATTTCATGAATGCTGAAAGTTGCAATAAAATGTGTTGGTGAGTGAGGAAGGTGAACTAATCCATCAGTCAAGAAGCAACTGTGATGCACTTACCATGGGCTACGTCCTACATGAACCTTTCATAGATTCTGAGAGTCTGGAAGACCTGGGGGCATGGTGGTCAACCAGGCCTCTTTTACTGCCATCATCCCTGAATTTTAGAACATTTTTGGGCCAGTGGTCTTCAACTTTTTTATTATAAGCTCACCAAAGAGTTTTGAAAATCTTTGTCTCCTCCTGCTATGATCAGAATGTGTGTGCCCGCCAAAATTCATATGTTGAAACTTAATTCCCAATGTCACGGTATTAAGAAGTGGGGGCTTTGGAGAGGTGATTAAGTCATGAGGGCGGAGCCCTCATTAATAGGATTAGTGCCCTCATAAAAGAGGCCTAAGGGAGCTTGTTGCCCCTTCTGCTATGTGAGGACACCACAAGAAGGCACCATCTATGAAGCAAAGAGTAAGCCCTCTCTAGAGCTGGTGCCTTGAACTTGGATTTCCCAGCCTCTAGAACTGTAAGAAATAAATTTCTGTTGTTTATAAATTACCTAGTCTAAACTAGTCTGTTATAGCAAGCCAACTAGACTAAGACACACCCCCACCCAAATATTGTTAAGTTGACAGATATCTCAGTATTTTCATCATAAGTTTAAATGGTTGAAAAACAAGGTAATTTCTGGCATATTGAAAATATGGATAGTTAAATAAAAGTGTTATATCTCTTTTATAAAAAAACCTATCTTTTTTTTTTTTTTTTTTTTTTTTTGAGATGGAGTCTCTCTGTCACCCAGGCTGGAGTGCAGTGGCGTGATCTTGGCTCCCTGCAAGCTCCACCTCCTGGGTTCACGCCATTCTCCTGCCTCAGCCTCCTGAGTAGCTGAGACTACAAGTACCTGCCACCACACCCAGCTTATTTTTTTTAATATTTTTAGTAGAGACAGAGTTTCACTGTGTTAGCCAGGATGGTCTCAACCTCCTGACCTCGTGATCCATCTGCCTTGGCCTCCCAAAGTGCTGGGATTACAGGCATGAGCCACCATACTTGGCCTACCTATCTGTTCTTTAATCCATCCAGGGCACCACGGCCTTGTCTGTCCTTTGATTAAAACACCACTTGCCATCTTCTAAAGAGTTCACCTCTCTCTGCCAAGCTATCTTGTAAGAAATAACTACACACATGAGTAGATAAATATTTCTTTATCTGAAGCCACGCTTTGTGTCTTCTGATACATTCCCCTTCACTCACAATCAACAAAACGTTTGGCAGTCCATCGATCCTGTATTCACATTGATGTCAGTCCATGGTTATGTTTCTGAAACCTCTACCAGTACATTTTAGGCATTTTGGACATGTTGCAAAGTGCTCATTCAGTTCTTTGCCCAATTTTCTGTTTGGGTGCCCAACGTTTTCTTATCAATTTGCAGAAGTTCTTTATGTATCCTAGATATGAGTTATTTGACAAACATAAATATTGCAAATATTATTTTCTACTCTGAGGCTCAACTTTTCACTCTCTAAATAGTCTTTTGGTAAACAGAAATTCTGAGTTTTAATGCAGTCCAAATTTTCAGTTAGTATCCTCTTTAAGAAAGTTTTTCTAACCCCAAGGATATAAAGACATTCTCCTACATTTTCTCTTACAAATTTTATTGCTTTAATATTCCACATTTAGATCCACAATTTACCTGAAATTGATCTTTGTGTAAGGTGCAGAAGGTAAAATGTAACTATCTTCCACTTGAGTGTGATGGTTGCAAATCAATGCCTATTGTTACATACGATTGCTAGCAATAGAACTGCGTTGACACAGCACTCTGCTCATCTCCTGATTGATTAAGTGTACATTGGATATTTCAGAGCTAGAACAAGCCATAGAGGAAGTCTGTGAGTTTTTCTTTATTTGCCAGTTTCTTAAAGGAGAAACTGAGCATTGTGTAGGGGTAAGAGCCAGAAAAGGAGAACCTATTCATGGCAGAACTCACCCACTTCCTAGTTTCAGCCCCAACTCTGTGAAATATAAGCTTTGCAATTAATGAGAGCAGTCCCCTTCAGAGGCAAATTAGTCACCATCGGTGACCAATGTAGCAGTGATGGCCACATCTCTAACCTAACTTATTTATATACAGACCCCCAAGCCTCACAAGAGACCCTGCCATCTCAACAATGCATGCAGCACCATTTTTCCTCCTTCCTCACCATTGTACTGGCAAGGACTGGAGGGATGCTCCTCTCAACTATTCTTAGGAGAAACTATAAACTTACACATATGACAAATTAAGAGAGCTGATAAGGGAGGAAGAGGACCTCTAGCTTGTGAATCAGGAGACCTTGATTCTAGCCCTGCTAGCTCA
This sequence comes from Theropithecus gelada, assembly GCF_003255815.1. Classification (NCBI taxonomy): domain Eukaryota; kingdom Metazoa; phylum Chordata; class Mammalia; order Primates; family Cercopithecidae; genus Theropithecus; species Theropithecus gelada. The sequence continues at coordinate 76,683,473 of NC_037678.1, read as the reverse complement.
ATACCAGTTCTGAAACTGTAGGCAAGTCACAAGCTCCTTGAGTCTCAGCATTCTTAACTGTGAAACAAAGGATTGGGCAGAAAATCTTAATGATTCCTTCAATCTTGTGTGATTCTGTGAAACTAAAAATAACACTAAAGTCAAGCACAATGAAAAAGAAAATATCTAAAAGGAAAGTAGGCTTTTTTATTTTTATATTTTTTCTTTATTCTCAGACCATTCTCCATAACAATTCAAAATAGATTTTGAAGGACATCCCAAGCATTATGTGTTATAATGCTGTTTCTCAAACCAGCAATCTACTTCTTATATACAATTAAAATAATAAAATTTGGCCGGGCACGGTGGCTCACGCCTGTAATCCCAGCACTTTGGGAGGCCGAGGTGGGCAGATCATGATGTCAGGAGATTGAGACTATCCTGGCTAACACGGTGAAACCCCGTCTCTACTAAAAACACAAAAAAATTAGCTGAGCGTGGTAGCAGGCGCCTGTAGTCCCAGCTGCTGGGGAGGCTGAGGCAGGAGAATGGTGTGAACCTGGGAGGCAGAACTTGCAGTGAGCCGAGATCGCACCACTGCACTCCAGCCTGGGTGATAGAGCGAGACTCCGTCTAATAATAATAATAATGACTTAAAAATTGGAGAACCACAAGGAATACCAAACTCAGTATTTTTTTTTTTATGACAAAGAAACAGATCCAGAGAAATCATTAGCTAATTCTTGGTTGAGCCTAAGTCCTTTGAGTCTGCCCCATGCTCTTTGAACTAACCCAGCTGCCTTTATTAAACTGCATTTTTCAAATGGGCAAACTGGATGACCAAAATGTCATGTTTAAAATTCTCTAGCTGTGCTTTGACATTTAATGAAAGGAAAGGATGATGTGAACTATGGTGTTTTTAGTCATCTTTGTGTGTGTGTCACCATGGTATTCCTAAATGCCAGAGAGTAGCATTAGCTTTGTAGCCTCCATAGCACTTCCTAGAAGAAGCCAAAGAAAATAACTTGCTGGTGGGTTTGTGAAGCCCTTCCCCAGGCCAGACTTGGAACCCACCAAAGGGTTGGGGACATGTTTCCTCAAAAGTAGACTTAGAGTGAAAAGATTCACCTTGTCATCTTTTACTGGTAAAAGCTTTGGTGGGATGCTAAGAACTGTTTCAGAGAATTTTCCTGGGAAATTGGGGTGGTATACAGCCACTGGCCTCATATACCAGTGAATTTCCCAGAGTGAAGGTAAGTGATCTTATTGCAGGAAACGCTGGTTTATGTCTAAAGCAATCAAGGAAAGAAATTTTGGCAGCTCACTCAGCAGAGCCATTTCTCATTGTATTAGTTTCCTATTGCTTCTGTGATAAATTACCAGACACTTATCAACTTAAAACAACATGAATTTACTCTCTTAGGGTTCTGGAGGTCAGAAATCCAAAATGATTCTTGCAAGGCTAAAATTAAGTTGTCTTCAGGGTTGTGTTCCTTCTGGAAGCTTCAGGGAAGGATTTGTTTCCTTGCCTTTTCTAGATTCCAGAGGCTTCCTGTACTCCTTAGCCCATGGCCTCTTTCTCCATCTTCAAATTGCATCACTCCAACCTTGGGTTCCATCATCTACCTCCTTCTGACTTTTGACTCCCTCACTCTTATAAGGACCCTTGTGATTACAGTGGGTCCACCTGGATTATGCAGGATAATATTCCCATATCAAAATCCTTAATTTAATCACATCAGCAAGTCTTTTTTTTTTAACCACACTTTTGTGTGGTCAACATTCACAGGCTTCAGGGATTAGGATGTAGACATCTTTGAGATGAGGGTCGCTATTCTGTCTACTACACCCACTATACAGTCTCAGTCTTTGGAAGAAAATGAAATATGCCACAGAAAGTCACTACAATTACTCATGTGCTTTGGAAAGTTACTCTCTCCTCTCTCAGGCTCCATTGACCCATCTGTACAATGGGCAGGTGGTAGAAGCTGCTTCAAAGGTCTCTTCTAGTTCCAATACTCTATGGTTCTAGGCCTGTGCTGTCCAGCACAGTAGCCACCAGCCACATGTAGCTATTGAGCAGTTGAAATGCAGCTAGTGCCACATGTTGAAATAATAATATTTGGGGTATATTGAATTAAATAAAGTACACTATTAAAATTAATTTTACTATCTTGTTTTTACTTTTTAAATATAGCTACTAAAAAGTGTAAAGTGCATGTGTCACCCACCTTATATGTACATTGAACAGCACTGTTGCAGACCACCTAACCCAACCTTTATGACAGGAGTTTGAACATCTAGCCCAAGGGTTACAAACACATCATGTGTGACACAACTCCCCTTCCGCTTCTGTGGCAGACAACACTTACCAACCTTACTCTTCCCCGTGTATCTGGATTTGACCCTTGGAATCCTCCTCCACACAGTGCTGGGGACAGTCACTAGCAATTAATTGGAATTAACACTCATATTACTTAAGACTCATTTTGTTCCTCTAACAGAAAAACCAATCCAAGGAAAAATTTTGGCTCATGTTATAAGAATTCTGAGTGGATCTGGCTTCAAGCACACACAGACCAGGCTTTCCCTCTTTCACCGACATCTTCCATGTCAGCTTCATTCTGAAGTTTCGTGCGAGGGTCCCTGGCTACTCCTGGACCCCATTCTTATGACACCAGATCCCTCAAATGAGAGTCTGTTCTCTCCATGGCTCAAACAAAACTCCTGGGTTGGATCTGGTGGGCTGCCCTGCTTGACCTGATTTGGGTCATTCTTTGGTTGTAGGGGTGGGGGAAAGTGAAACAGTCACTGTGGCCAGGGTGATGGGATGTACCTGTCAGATTAGCCTCTGGATTTGAAAGTGGAGTGAACTTTCCAGAAAACACATGGCCTGAGAATGGGGAAGGGAAGCCCCAAACAAAAGTTTATAAGTACTGTTGTCACAGGAAGCAGTGGTGGATGTCCACGTTGAAATCTCATTGCTGCTTCCTTCTCACACTCAGAGGCCAGTTACTCATGAAATGGGGTATGATATTGCTAGATAACTCTGTTAGAAAAATCTTCCTTATCTTGAACCAAAGTCCACAACCCTATAAAAATGGCACACTCACCTTTGTCTACACATACAACAATGTGGAATATGTTTACGTACTCTGAATGTTCCTCCATTAATACATTCCACAGCTATTTATTGAATGTCTACTCTTGAGGGCTTAGGGATCCAGAGGCAGACAACAAATGAAGTGGCTGTTATTGAAGAGGTTATACCCCAGAGGCGAGAGAGAAAATAAACAAGCAAGGACAAAAATAAGCAAGAAAACAAACCACTGTTGACTGCATTCTCAAGTTGTATATTCCTATATTGTACAGTCTTGATATAAGGGTGTTTCCCAGTGCTAGCCTCCTCTGCCTCCTTCTGCATAGACAGGGTCCAGTATGTACCCTTAGATAGTAAGATGCTTACTTGTCTAGGACTTCAGCAAGTGCCACAAATGCAGAGGGGATATTGGGAGACATTGGTGGCATTTGTAGGAGGCATTTCCTGGGTCCTGACCATGCCTACACTTCCCTTACTTTCCACTTAATCTTCCACCCCAGTCTCTAACCTTAACCCCTACTTGTGCAAGCCCAAATTCCCTTTCAATTAATGTCACTTTGGCTTAAGAGAGCCAGCAGTAGTTTCTGCTGGTTGAAGTAAAATTCCCTGACTGATACAATAAAATTATTTCCTGCGTGAGTCACCTTTTCTCTAGACTCTACTGTGTTAGTGTCATCAGACTTTCCTTGAATGAGCTGTTTTCCCAATCATTCTCCATCTTACCCTCTGATCATTATATTGTGAATACAACTCACAAACAGCCCCCACACTTCTCCTCTTTGGTTGTAGGGGTGGGGCAAAGATATGAACACAGAATTTTAAATAAAAATTTAATTAAATTTAAAAAATTAAATTAAATTAAAATTTAATTTTAATTTAAAATTCTGTGCTCATATCTTACCCCCACCCCTACAAAAACAATTAACTTACTTGCTTATTGTATAAGCAAGTAATTTAATTTAACTTAATTTACATTTAAATTTTAAATTGTGTTTGTATCTTCCCCCACCCTCCAATCAAAGAGGGAAATGTGGGGGCTGTTTCTGAGTTATATCCACGTTATAATTATCAGAGGGTGAGGTGGAGAATGATCTGGAAAACAACTGATTCAAGGAAAGGTTGAAGACACTAACAGTACAGTCTAGAGAAAAGACGACTCACACAAGAAATACATTTTTCTACTATTTGTCTGGAACATATGCATTATGCAGGCAATAGGAAAGTGTTTATATTTTACTTTTTAAAAATGATATTTTCATCTATCTATACTCAGCGATTCTATCCTATGCCCACAGAAATGTGGAAAAGTGGGGCTAAGCCTCTTTGAGGACAGCAACAGATTTTAAAATATTCCTTGTATTTCTCTGATAAACCACTGCATAATAATTGTGTTTTGGCTATACTTGTCTCCTGAAATATGTTTAGTGTGGTTTGAAAAAGATTAGACACACAAAAAATTATTGGCTCACAGACCTAGGGTTGAGCAGTTCACATCTTGAGGGATGAAGATACAGAGGCCTCCTTGACAGTGACACTGTGTCTCTGGAATCCAAGCTTTGCATATCATACTTTATTTTCTGGGACATTGTCCCCAGCCCAGCATGTCCCCTGCTAAAGCTAACTCCTCCTACCATTCCTGGCTTTGCTGGATCTTTCTCTGTAGCTTCAGTACCCTGCTACATACGTCTCAACACCATGCATTTCCCCTTCAAGATGATTTATTCAATATCTGTCCTTGTTCATCACCATGAGGGTAGAGAGAGTGTTGATCACAGTCAAATCCCCAACATCTAGCTATGTGCCTGGCAAGTGGCAGGCTTTCAAAACCTAGTGCACTGATTTGAATTGGTAGAGAAAGATGTAAAGAAGAAAATCCACAGATTTTTCCAGAGCATATCCATTATGCAAGCATTAGGTATGTCTTTATATTTTACTTTTTTTAAAACTGTATTTTAGGCTGCCGCAGTGGCTCACACCTGATATCTCAGCACTTTGGGAGGCCGAGGCAGACGGATCACCTGAGGTCAGGAGTTCGAGACCAGTCTGACCAATATGGCAAAACCCTGTCTCTACTAAGAATACAAAAATTAGTTGGGCATGGTGGTGCGTGCCTGTAACCCCAACTACTTGGAAGGCTAGGACAAGAGAATCACTTGAACCTGGGAGGTAGAGGTTGCAATAAGCCGAGATCACACCACTGCACTCCAGCCTGGGTGACAGAGACAATGTGTCAAATGTATTTGAGACAATGTATCAAAAAATAAAATAATAATAATAATAAAATGATATTTTAATAAGACTCTACTTGATATGGTTTGGCTCTGTGTCCCCACCCAAATCTCATCTTGAATTGTACTCCCCTAATTCCCACATGCTATGGGAGGGACCCGGTGGGAGATAATTTGGAACCCGGGGGTGGTTTCCCCCATACTGTTCTCATGGTAGTGAATAAGTCTTACGATATCTGATGGTTTTATCAGGGGTTTCCGCCTTTGCATCTTCCTCATTTTTCTCTTGCTGCCCCCATGTAAGAAGTGCCTTTTACCTCCCGCCATGATTCTGAGACCTCCCCAGCCATGTGGAACTGTAAGTTCAATTAAACCTCTTTTTCTTCCCAGTCATGGGTATGTCTTTCAGCAGCGTGAAAATGGACTAATACAATACTCCAGTCTGAATATGCTGTAGGAGAAACAGTGAAGGAGGCCAGATTGGAATGCTTGAGTTTTCCAGTGTGAACCTACCCCACTTTGGAAAGTGGCGTGGGCTGCTTTAGGTCCTCAGGCTCCCATCACTTCCCAGCCCTCTCCACGGAGACCAGCTTTCTGCTAGACTTTCACCTTGTGCATGGAAAAAACCCAGAACTCCAAGTTCACAGCCAAGCTCTTTCACTAACCCAGCCTACAGCCTTGGGGAGGTCACTTAGCCTCTGTGGGCTTATTTCACTTACCGTCAAACAGGCAGATTGCACAAAGGGACCTCACATGTTCCTTCCACCCCAAAACCCAGGAATCTAATTAGGATAGAGTTGCAGTGGGATTTTCCCATTAAACCCCAATATGTGTAATGAAAATAAGACCAGGCCCTGCAACTGTCAGAGGGGAGCATTACTCTTTCCTAAACTACCCTGTCAATTATAACAGCAGAGGAGCTGCACCGTGCCATATGGGGTTTGAATGAATGCTGATTGTGCTGGGTTTTTTGTTGTTGTTTCTCCTTTATGTTACTTATCTAAAATTCAGGTTAAGCCAGGCATATGTAATAAGTATTTGTGCTTTTTAGAAAGAAGCTATGATGATTTGTGAATATATTCATTGTAAGTTTAAAGCATCTCCTAGAGGCTCATGTTACTCAATAAAATTGCTTCCTCAAAAAGCTCTGCCAATGTAGTTACCACCTTACAGAGAACAAATAATCACACAGACATTTTCTCTTTTATGAAATTCCAAACTTGATTTAAGAGGGTTCTCTAGGGGAAAAGAAAAATGGTGAAACCACTATTTTTTGAAAAAACAATCGGGGAAGTCATTCATTAATTAAAAACTAAATTACATTGACAAAACTTAACCCTAAAACACTACCAAGATGTATTTTAAAGCACTAACTCCTAATCCCTTTCAACGGTTAGCACTCTGTTCCAAGTGAGGTTTTAGAAATTAATCCACACAACCACATGGGTCACTAATGTTCCTCATCTCATGCATTGAAAGCAAGAGATGGGACCAAAACCTCAAATTATAGGCTGTTAAAAAAAATGCCGTAGGAAAATCACATCAGGATTCAAACACTTTACAACACCCACCAGTATTTTTAAAAATGTATATGGAAGTATAATAGCATACATACAGAAAAGTGCAAAAATGGTAAGCCTACAGCTTGATACATTTTTTACAAAAAGAACACACCAGTGTCATAAGCATTCATAGCAAGAAACAGAACATTACAAATGCCCCCTACATGCCCCATCGTGTCTCCTTCCAGGAAGTACCCTCTCCTGCATGACTTCTGAACAAGCTGATAGAAAAAGATTCTGAAAAAGTACATCTAAGGCCAGGCGCAGTGGTTCATGCCTGTAATCCCAACACTTTGGGAGGCTTGGGTAGGCGGGTCACTTGAGGTCAGGAGTTTGAGACCAGCCTGGCCAGCATAGTGAAATCCCATCTCTATTGAAAATACAAAAAAAAAAAAAAATAGCCAGGCATTGTGGCATGTGCCTGTAATCCCAACTACCAGGGAGGCTGAGGCAGGAGAATCGCTTCAACCCGGGAGGCGGAGGTTGCAGTGAGCCGAGCCACTACGTTCCAGGCTGGGCAACAGAGAGAGACTCCATCTCCAAAAACAAAAAAGAGTACATCTAAGCTGAGAATGACAGGGTGATTGGAAATCTAGACAGGGAAGAGCTGAGGGGACAGGGTGGGGAGGGGAAAATATCCCAGGGAGATGCAGCAATGTGTGCACTGACTTCTCATAACATAGGTTATTTTTGCCTGTTTATATATTTTATACAAATGAAATCATACAGCATGAACTCGTTTGTGTCTGGCTTCTTTCATTCAACATGGGGTCTGCAGCTGTAAATCATTCATTTCCCTTGCTATCTTCCAGTGTGTGAATGTGCCACAATTTGTTTATCCATTCTGCTGTTGTGGGCATACGGGTCATTTTCAGTTTGGGATCATTACAAATAGAGCATCCCCACCAGTGTTATTATCATAAGATTGGAAGTGACATGCCCAGGTCCTTTGCCCAGTAGTTCAGAAGATGAGAGAATCAATGGCGTAAAAACGATAGACAAGAGCAGCGGTTCTCAGATGTTAGTGGGCCCGGACCCGTCTGCTGGGTTTGTTGCAGAACAGACTGCCGGGCCTTGAGAGAATCTGATTTAGCAGGTCTACAGTGGGGTCTGAGCATTTGCATTTCTAACAAGTTTTCCGTAGATGCTGAAGCTGCCTGTGTAGACACCACACTCTGAGAACCACTGAACCAGAGATATTTGTAAAGTTTTGCCTCGGTGGGACCAAGTATTATTGAAATCATACAAACTACGATGAATGGCACAGGTAGCCTCCAGCAATCCCTAACACCCAGCCTCATTTTCAAAATCTCTCCAGCTTCACAGAGCTCTTACACAGAAAATTATTTCTGCCTTCCATCAGGGAAGATCATTCAGGCTGCAAGAAACAGAGACCCCCATCTCCTTCAGATTCCCTCAAGTGATTCAACTTATATAAGGAAAAACAGGAGTAAGAAAGCTCAGGAAGTGACCCTGGGGCTACTCAGCCAGGCCTTAGACAGTTGTGCTTGTCAAACTCAATGAGCAAATGAATCATCTGGCCGTCTGGAGTCAGGAGGTGGACGGCGGGGCCTAATACTCTGCATTTCTAATAAGCTCCCAAGTGATGCTACTGCTGCCAGTCCACAGATCATACAGAGTAACAAGGTTGTAGAGAATGGAGGCTCCTTCATCCCTGTTGCTGATACCACAGCAGCACTGGGTCTCTGTTGGTCACTTTGAGAATTCTGTAGCAACCCAAGAAGTCTTCTAGGTTCAGACTGAACACCTGCATTTCTGCATTTCTCCGCAGCTCCTCCCCAACTTCCCCACCACTGACTTTTCTGCCCCAGACCTTGCTGTCACCCATGGCTTCTCCTGCTTTAGGCTTTTCCCCACTGCCTTCTCTCCATTTCTCTGCCCCTCAACTGTCTGCTAATATTGTATGATACCTTACATTCTAATTTTCCAATAGAGAAGATCTGATTGCATCATGTTGGGCAGTTACTGAACTGTAAAGGCGGGTCATACCTACCTTTGGGTTATGTGCCAATCACTGACCTCATTAGTTGTAGCCTGGGAAAGGTGGGTCTGGGATACAACAATAATGACCTATAGCAATGGTTCACAGCCTTGGCCACACATTGGAATTACCTGAGGGCATTAAAAAATGTCCAGCCCAAGGCTGAAACCATGGAAATTTGATTTCTACCCGTCTAGGATGGAGGCCCAGGCATTGGTATTTTCCAAGAGCTGCTCGAGTATTTCTAAGTAATAGCCAGTGTCACTGACTGTATTAGGTTCCAAAGGCTGCTGCAACAAAGTACCACCAACTGGGTGGCTTAAAACAACAGAAATTTATTCTCACAGTTCTGGAGGCTAGAAGTCCAAAATCAAGGTGTTAGCAGGGTCATGCTCCCTCCAAAGTCGCCGTAGGAGGAGAGACCTTCCTTGCCTCATCCAGCTTCTGGTAGCTCCAGGCATTCTTTGTTTGTGGTCATATAACTCCAATCTGTCTCTATCTTCACTTGGCCATCTGCCCTCTGTGTATGTGCCTGTGTCCAAATTTCCCTCTTCTTATAAGAACACAGTCATATTGGATTAGGGCCCACTCCAGGAATCTTATTTTAACTTGATTACACCTGCAAAGACCTTACTTCCAAGTGAGACCACATTCACAGGTACTGGAGGTTAGGACTTCAACATATCTTTTGGAGGGACACACTTCAACCCACTGATTTTTATGTAGGAACCTTTCAGGAGGGGGCTATGGCTTAGGTGGTTATGTCAAGAGTGTTCTAAAGGGGACAGTGTAGGAGAGCATCACCTTGCATGACCCTCCCACATGATTCCTTCCCACATTTCCTCTGACCTACGCAAAAAAAATGATGCTACCTTGGGAACTGGTAGTCTCAGTTTTCCTGCCCAATTTTGAGAGAGTCACTCATTCCACCCAGAGTAACCTCAATGCTCAAGAAAACAAAACTCATAACCTTGGCATCCACATTTGGAAGGTGGTTACTCCCACCACCCTAATTTATTCTCAGACCTATTTACAAAATTGCAGAGAGACAGCATTTTGCTATCATATAATTAACATCACAGAGTCTGTAAGAAAATCACAACTCTTTGAAATACCAGAAAAAGTAGATCAAGCCAAAACAAAATTGTTATGACCAGAAAAACCTGGCAGGTTTTTCAGGCTTTTTCCATAAATGATAGGGTTTTACAATTTAGGGGGAATCGTGTGCTCCCCCAACTAATATAAAAATATAAACATGGGCAAATTATTCATATGTCATTGACACTTTGACATATTGACATTCAAGGCATTTGTAAATTATCGAAGAGGTATAAGAATGTTCAGATATTCTCTGAGGACTGTGTGAATACTTCAAATGTAAGTACAATTACTACTCCCCATTTTTCAGTTTCAGTGATGTTAAGTAGTTGTCCAAAGCTGATTCCAAAAGCCTAAGGGTAATTTTGTTTTAGAGGTGGCTAGGCCACAAGAGTACCCAGTTGCCACAAAATTAGCATTTACAGGACAAAAAAGCAAGCTTTAGCCATGGTTCTGGCAAAACAACACACTCTACATGTTCAATGGTTACTAAGCAATCAGGTCCTGTGTACACCGCCCATTGCCTTCAGGGAGACCTTGTAACATTGTGGTCATCTGAGCACACTCAGGAGTAAGATAGACCAGTCTCAGCGGTTCATGAGCTGCGTGTACTCGGTCATATCACTCACTGCCTCTGAGCCTCGGTGTCCTCAGTTGGAAAATGGGAATCATACTGCCTCCCTCATAGTGCTCTTTTGAGTATGAATTTTAACAATGAAATAAAGTGCTTAGCAGTGGCTACCACAAAATAGACATCTAATAAATAGTACTACTCTAATGGACTGATTGACCATGGCCCACCTCCAAAATTTATATATAGAAATCCTAACTCCCAATGTGATGGTATTAGAAGGTGGGGCCTTTGGGAGGTGATTACATCATAAGGATAGAACCCACATGAATGGGATTAGTGCCCTTATAAGGAAAGCTGCTTACAAGAAGAGACCCTGATAAGAAAGAGCTTGCTTCTTCTATCTCTGCTCTCCACTGTGGGAGGGCACAGAAAGAAGATAGCCATCTGCAAACCAGGAAGCAGGCCCTCAGCAGACACTCAACTTCCTGGCACCTGGATCTTGGGCTTCCCAGGTATCTGAACTGTAAGAAATAAATTTCTGTTGTTTAGGCACCCAGTCTATGGTATTCCAATACGGCAGCCTGAACTGACTAACGCGGCGATTAATAGGCTGTCATATCTGAGGTAGCAGTCTCCATTTGTTCACATAATCTATATCTGTACATGGACAGTGTATCCAATTATCTGAGAAGGCACTATGTTCCCCATTCTTTCTTCCTGAACCAGAGTTCTGTTTTTGCTCTCTGTGATGAATTTCCAATACTTTTTCATATATCAAAATCAACCAACCACTAGGCCATGAATTTCTTATGTCTCGTAATGTACTAGGACCTGTGAGAAGTACAGAGAAATGGAGGCCACCATTAGGGCCTCAAATAGTTTATCATCTTGTATGATCAGAGCACAAAGGAGGGATGGGTATATCCAACTAAGGACCAAAAGAGATTACACAGAAAAGGAGTTATTTAAGTTGAACTTTGGAGGAGTTGGGGAAGGGTAGGTTTGGTGGGAAGGACATTCCAGACAGCAGAAACAGCACAGGTAAAAGCCCAGGTTAGAGGAAACAGAAACAGCAGCCTTAAACCAAAGGAAGTAGAAAGGAAGATAATTCAAAAACAGAGAAAATAGTGCAAAAATATTAATATTTGAAGAGAGAATAACTAAGGATTTCTCAGCATTGAATAGGGACCAAAGTCCACGAATTAAAATATTCTCATAAGCACTCAGTAAAGTCAGTCTAGTTTTTTTTAAAAAAAAGTTTACACACACATATATCACAGTGAAACATCAAAACAAAAGAATATCTTTGTGGTAGATCACTTGGGCTGGTTTGTCGATGAATGAAGGACTCAGCTAGCTGTGAGAATTAATGTAAATGGAAGGATATCTTGATCACCAACACTTTAAAGGCCCTTGCAGCCCTGGGCTTCTCCTAGGGATTTTTTTTTTTTTTTTTAAGGATAAAGATAGAAACCAAAAGTAATCAGAGTGGAAACCAGGGCAGCTACAACGGATCAAGAATAAGACTGACTTAGGTCTTTAGCAACTTGGCTGTAAAAGACATGTGTGTAATAAACATATTCAGAGAGCTGAAAAAAATAACTGAATCAAAGTGAAATATTGTACAAATGGCTTCATTTTGACCATCTGATCCTTTGCAAACTCTTGATTTTTTTTGTTGACAGAGAATTCAACCAAAGAGTGGGTATGAATCCATTCATGACTCTCTCTCAGGGTGAAACACTTGACTCTCCAGCTATCAAATGTGGTGTCTGGTTGACCTCATGTCTGACAAAGTGCTGAATGTGGTCTTCTGGGAGAATCCTCTATAACTTCTGTCTCTGTGCCATCCAAAGATGCAGATTCACCCAAAAGAGCAGCCAAATATTGACTGCCATTCCCACTGTGTATTGTGAGTTGGAAATCTCTAATTTTAGAGTGACCAAGAAAAATTAATAGGATATAATGGCACAACTTCTCTATCTTTGAGCCTTGACCAGACCGCATAAAACATCATCTCACTGAGCAAAACAATTGTTTTCCTTTTTAAACAACAACAAAAAAAGCATCATACCCTTGTTGTATTATTTTAAGGTTGTATTGAGTCATTTCTTCTTAATTTACCTAAAATCAGTGGTCCTCTGGAATAATAGTATCTAATAAATGATCCACAAATAACAAAAATAAAAAGCTACTGACTTAGAGAATGAAGTCTAAGTTCCTTAAGGTACCAGGAGGTGAGATTTCCTCTTTGTATTAACTTTCACTGCCATGCTCTGCCTCTTACCCAACTCTGCAGCCTCACCTATGGTTCCCAGGATGTGCCATGCTGAATTACATTCCCTTCCTTTCCCTTCCCTAGGCCACCAACTTATTCAAAACCAGTTAAGAGTCACCTCCTCTATCTAGTTTTGCTGACATGCAAAACCTGAGGGAAATGGGTTCTCTCAGTTCAGGGCCACTTGTGTTCAGACCAAAATGCAGGCAGTTACCATACGTGCTTTCTGCTCGAAGGCAATGGTTACTTAGTCACATTTAGAGCATTCTTATACCTATGTAAAAGACTAGGCCGGGCGCGGTGGCTCAAGCCTGTAATCCCAGCACTTTGGGAGGCCGAGACGGGCGGATCACGAGGTCAGGAGATCGAGACCATCCTGGCTAACACAGTGAAACCCCGTCTCTACTAAAAAAAAAATACAAAAACTAGCCGGGCGAAGTGGCGGGCGCCTGTGGTCCCAGCTACTCGGGAGGCTGAGGCAGGAGAATGGCGTGAACCCGGGAGGCGGAGCTTGCAGTGAGCTGAGATCCGGCCACCGCACTCCAGCCTGGGCGACAGAGCCAGACTCAGTCTCAAAAAAAAAAAAAAAAAAAAAAAAAAAAAAAAAAAAAAAAAAAGCCACCCCTTTTTTTTGTTTTTTTTGGGGCCCCTTTTTTTTTTTTTTTTTTTTTTTT